>NW_026850722.1:0-52606 GCF_030913465.1 Colletotrichum navitas
AAGCTAAAGATATTAATACTAGTAAACTTATATTTAACTAGCTTAGGCTTATAGGACCTAAAGACACTAATAATAGTAATTAAAGGTATATAAAGCTTTACTTTATTAAAAAAAGATTAAGAAGTATTAAAGAAGTTTACTAACACTAATATATAAGGTAATTAACTTATAGTTAAAGGGTATTAGTAAGTTAGTATATTAACTTTTTATTATTAAGGTAAAGAACTATAAACTTTATATAGAGATAAAGGTACTTAGTAAATACTAAAGTACTAAAAAGACCTAACTATATCTTAGAAGGTTACTTAATATAACTAAAGTAAAGGCACTATAAGAAAAAAAAGAAAGTATTAAAGCTAAAGATAAAAAAATATTATAAAAGGAGGGTTATATAGAGGGTAATAAACTATATATATAATAATATAGTAATTATAAAAAAACTAAATATAATATATAAACCTATAAGGTAGTTTAGGATAGTAATAAAGAAGATAATAATAAGTAGTTTTAATTAATTTTATATATTATAGCTTAATTAACTTATAGAAAAGGTAGAAAAGTAAAAAAATATAGGCTACTTACTATAATAGGCTACTTACTATATATATATATTAATAATAAATACCTAGGCTTATAATCTAGCCTACTTCTTTTATTACCTTTATTATAGCTTTACTTAGTACTAGCTTATTATCTTTTTTACTTTTAAGAATACTAGTTTTATTTATATTATATTTATTAGCTAGTTTAATAGTAGTAATATAAGGTATTATAAGGTATTTAAACTAGTTCTTAATAACCTTAGTAAATACTTTATTAATATACCTTAAATTAATAAAATAACTTCTCTAGACCTTAATAAATAGGTTTTTTTACTTAAATCTATTTACTTATTACTTGCCTAGATATTAGGTATTATCTATAGTATAAAGGATATAATAAGCTAGTTCTTTAACTTATAAATAGGTTAGTAGTAGCCCTAGGTCTACCTAGGTAGTTATCTAAGTTTCTAGGCTAGCCTCTTAGGTAACTAATAGGTACTAGTAATCTTTAAAGGCAGTTACCTTTAGTTAGTAGCCTTTTATATAATACTCTAGTGTTAACTATAGTATACCTTATTACCTAGAGGCTATATAATAGGATATACTATTTATAATAGTATTAAGTGCTTTCTAGAGCTAATCTTTAGTATATTAGACTATTAGGTATTAAAGAGTATATTCTAAAAAAAGAAAGTAGTTTAATAAAAAATTGAAATTATTATAATAGTTAGAAGTTAAAGGTTATCTAGAAAGTTAGTAGCTAGGTAGTATTTTTAGGTGTTCTATATATAGGGGTGATCTATATATAGGTGCTTTAACTTACCTCTATAGTTACTTATTATGCTTAAGAACAAGGCTTAAAGAAGGTTAAAAATAAGTTAGGGATAAGATTGTTTGTCTCCCTGTTAACCTATTATAATTAGAATATTACTTTTCTAGGATATAAACCTTGCTTAGTTAATAGAGAGTTGAAAAAAAATACAAAATATAATATAATATAAAAATATAATATAAATATAATATAATACAATATAAATATATTATATATATTTATATTATATTATATTAGAAAGATAATATATATATTTATATTTATATTATATTATATTTATATTATATTTTATATAAAATATAACTATACAAGATAAAAAAAAATTAAAATTAGTATATTAATTATTAATAATATTACTTAATTATTTTATATAGTATAGTATTATTTATATATTTTATTTAAAATATAGTATACTTAAAAACTAAGATTTAGTAAAGTTTATTAAGTACTATATAAATAAAATAACTAACTATAAAATAACTAACTATATAATAACTAACTATATACTAACTAACTATAAAATAACTAACTATATAATAACTAACTAAAAGATAACTAATTATATAAAAACTAACTAATATATATATATAGTAAGTAAGCTAATATAGTAAGTAAACTACTTTTTTTACTTTTTTATTATTTTAATAAGTTAATTTAACTAGATTATATAAAATTAATTAAAAATATATATTACCTTATTCTTTATTACTATCTTAAACTACTTTATAGGTTTATATATTATATTTAGTCTTTTTATAGTTACTATATTATCATATAAGTAGTTTACTACTCTCTATATAACCCCCCTTTTAGGATATTTCCTTATCTTTAGCTTTAAATACTTCTTTTTCTCTTTATAGTGCCTTTACCTTAGCTATATTAAGTAAGCCTCTAAGATATAGTTAGGTCTTTTTAGCACTTTAGTGTATACTAAGTACCTTTATCTCTATATAAAGTTAATAGTTCTTTACTTTAATAATAGTAAGTTAATATACTAATTTACTAATACTTTTTAACTATAAGTTAATTACCTTATATATTAGTATTAGTAAACTTCCTTAATAGTCTTTAATTTTTTCTTTAATAAAGTAAAGCTTTATATATCTTTAATTACTATTATTAGTGTCTTTAGGTCTTATAAGCCTAAGCTGGTTAGATATAAGTTAACTAGTATTAGTGTCTTTAGCTTAAAATCTAGGTAAAAAATAAAAACTTTAGGATTAAAAGGTATAAGACTAGCCTATTAAAAACCTACTTATATATTTATTTTACTTATTAAAGTAAAGAATATTACCTTAAAAGTAGAAAAAAAGTTATTTTTAGTAATATATATAATCTATATCTATATTATTTTCTTAATTTTCTTACTATATAAGTACTTTAAAGAGCTAAAATAGCTAATATTAAGAGGCTAAAGCTTATATAATAACTTAATAAGTAAGAAGGTATATATAAAGTAATAATTCTTTCTTCTTTATAGTAGTTATTAAATTTAGTTAATTAATAGCTATTATAGCTATCTAGGATTAGAATATAATAAGTACTCTTTATATAAGACTTTATATACTAATTAAAGTACTTTAGTTAATCTAGGCTAATTTTAATTATAGTTTATTTATTTCTACTTAGGTAAATATCCTATATAGCTAGAAATTTACTATTAAAGTACTATAATAAAAGGTAGTATTTACCTTTTATAATAATATATAAAGGTATTACCTAGCTATCTATATATATACCCTAAGTAATAGAAACCTATTTATAATTACTAGGCTACTTTATATAAGGCCTTCTACGTTAGTTAGAGATTTAAAAGTGTATTTTATATAGAATTTATATTTTTTTTTAAAATACAAGGCTTTTTAAACTAAGTTATAAATATTTAATTATATAATTAATATATTGTATAGATCTTAAAATTATTACAGGGGTTACCTAATATAGTTTCTATTTTTAGTAACTATATACTAAGATATATTAGTAAATACAACTTGTATTTATATTATATTTTTTACTTAGCGCTATATAATACATGTTAGTGCCTATACTAAAAATAGATTTCTAAAAACTAGTATAGAAAAGCAGGGCTACTTCCTAAAAAGGAAATAAAAGTATTAATATATTAAGAAAAAGAAGCTTAATTTAATCCTTATTTTACTATATTTTTATATAGCTTATATAAGCCTATATAACTACTAACTCTTTTTTACTACACTATAAAGGTCTTAACACTTATATAGAATCCTTGTATTTTTTTTTAGAACTTTAATATTAGTTAGAAGTTATAATAACTTTTATATATAATAGTATTCTTATTAAGAACCTAGTCTTATTAAAATTATAGATATTATAATCCTATATTTTATACTTTATAATTATATTTTATATAAGTGTAAACTAGCCTTATATAATTATAGGATTCTTAGCTAAGGCCCTCTAATAGTTAATCTAACGTTAAAATTACATTTTTAATTAGGGTTATTACTATATAAAGTTCTCTACCTATTAGGGTCTAATATATATTCTATTATATATATTAAGGAGTTAATTAGCTATTTCTTATATATCTTCTTGTTATAAAGGAAACCTTTAATTAATTAGGTTAATAACCTTTTTAAGAATTATTTTTTCTTTTAAAATAGTTATTTTTATTAAAATAATATGTCTTTTAGGTTATATAATGCGTCTAGTGCGTTAGTGTAAAGTATTATTTAAGGGACCTTATAAGTAGAGGCTACTTTTTATATAGATATTTTTAGGTCTTTTTTAATAGCTTAGAGAGTAAAGATAATATAGCTTTTAATTAAGGAAGAATCTATATTTATATATAGAATAATATTAGTGTAAAGTTAAAAAAGGTAAAAAGTAAAAAAAGTAGCTTACTTACTATATTAGCTTAGTTACTATATATATATATATTATATAATAAGTAATAACTAACTATATAATAACTAACTATAAAATAACTAACTATATAATAACTAACTATAAAATAACTAACTATATAATAACTAAATATATAATAGTAAACTATATAATAACTAACTATATAATAACTAACTAGAAGATAACTAATTATATAAGAACTAACTATATAATAATTAACTATATAATAACTAACTATATAATAGTAAACTATATAATAACTAACTATATAATAACTAACTATATAATAGTAAACTATATGATAACTAACTATATAATAACTAACTATATAATAACTAACTATATAATAATAAATAGCTCTTAATAACTAGAATCCTCCTCTATTTCTTCTACTTCTTCAAAATCTTCTATTTTTTTATCTTTTCCTTCTTCTTCTATAATACTCTTTTCTTCTTCAGATAAGTATTTAAAGCCTATATTAAATAAACTACTATATATCTTAGGTATATAGAAAGAGCTATCTAAACCCTCTAAATTAATAGATTATTACTAGCCTTTTAATAGTATTAATTTTTTTCTAGTATTATTAGTTAAATTAGTTCTTCTTTTAGTAATAATATTACTTAACTAGTTAAAGCTACTTTCTACTACAGCAGAAGTAGGAGGTATAGCTAAGTATTTTCTAGCTAATATAGATAAAATAGGGAATTTTTCTATATTATTTTTCTACTACTTTAAAGGATTTACCTAAAGAATAGTTAGTTTATATTATATAGTATTAGATTAAATATATTTTAAAAATAGTATATTAATAAAAGAACTCTTAATAGTTTAAAACACTAGTCAAAAATACTAAAAAATATTACTTACTTTATTTCCTATAAGAGATAAAGAATAATAATTTTCTAATTTATTTTCTCTTATTTTAGCTACTTATTATTTACTTTATATAGGATATAAATCCTTAAATTCCTTTAGCTTAGGCTTAGGAATAGGTATCTTTAGTTTACTTTTTACCTATAGGTCCTTCTCTAGGCTTAGATAAATCTATAGTAAGTTTATCTGTTTTTTTACTAGTACTACTAGTAGGAAGATCTAAAGAAGAATTAGAGTTATAGTTATTATCCTTAATTTTAATAGTTTTATTTAAACTAGGAATATATAACTCTTCTTTATTATTCTTTTCTAGATCTTTAATAATCTTTTGTTTTAGCCTAAAATATATAACTTAGTATATTATAACTATAGTTAATATTAAAAATATATATAATAACTATAAGTATATTAATATAGTTATTATAGTTAAGTTACTTACTGTTATATAGGATATTACTAACTAATACTACTTTCTAGAACAACATTACTTATTAATCTAACCCTTGCTCTTAAATATAGATACTTATAATAGAATCCACTAAGCAAGGTAATATTTAAGGAACATAGATTATAGTACTATAGATAAAAGAAAATAAGCCACTTTTAACTATATAAATTACCCTTTAAATATACTACTTAATAATAGTTATAAGTGTAGATTTAACTTAATTTATAAGTAATAATAACCTTTACTATTATAAACTAGTATATACTTAGAAATACTTTTCTTTAAACTAATACTCTTTCTTAACTTTATCTTATACTTATAATACCTTTAGAAGTAATAGTAAGTCTACTAACTAATACTTGCCTTTATAGCCTTTTAACTATATATAAAAATTAGTTTTTATAATATATAAATCTTTACTTCTTTACTACTTAATATAAAGTCTAGTAATTTATTAATCTAGATAGTAAAAAAGAACTCCTAAAGTACCTTAGAGTACTTACACTAGCTAAATATATTATAAAATAAAACACTAAATACTAAAGGTAATATAAACCTAACCTTATAAGCTAGAATAACCTCTTAGTTAGCTAGTAAGTAAAGTAGTAAAGCTAAAAGCCTATCTAGCTAGTAGTACTAACTATTAATAATAAAGTAATAAAGTAAGAATAGATTATTACTATAAGTAATTTATCTTTTACTAAGCTAAGGATATATAAATAGTAAAAGGTAAATAACTTATTATTAAGCTAAGTTAATATTATAGTTATAAAAGAGATTATAAAAGGTATATAGCTATAATTACTAAATAATAATATTAACTTTAGTTTTTATATAACTATTTTAGAGATTAAATAATAATATACTTTTTTTTATAATATAGTATATAATATAGCTTATAATAACTATAATAAGACTTTTATATATACCTTATTAATAAATAACCTATCTACTTAGCTTAGAAAATAGTATACTACCTTAATAAAGGCTAAAGTATATAGTATCTCTAAGATTTAAGGCACTCTCCTAATTAAGACCTTCTTATACACTTTTAAGTAGTAAATTACTTTCTTTTAGGTAAATAGTAAGCTAAATAACCTAATAAAGACTAAATAATATAAAAAATAATAAATAACTTTAAGAGAATATAGTAATTTACTAAGTAATTTACTATAAATAATACTTATAAAATCTTATAAAGTAATAAAGGTATATATAACCTTTATAAAAAAAAGTAAACTATAAGATAAAAAATAGTACTTTAAATACCTTTATAAAAGGCCTAACTATTTATAGAAACCTATTAACTATAGGTATATTAAGTATATACTCTCTAGTAAGTTAAGGATTATTTAGGTAAACCTAAGTAAGTAAGTAGTAAAGGCTATTATTATAGAGCTTTTAAAGCTAAAATAGTTAAACCTTAGGGGTAAAGTGTAAAAGAAGTAAAAAAAAGAGGATTTAACCTCTTTTTACCTATAAGGCACCCTTGTTATAGTTACTATTAACCTTTGCTTATTTAGTAAGACCTTAGCTATACTTTCTCTAACTTTTAGTATATTCTTAACCTTACTTATTAGCTTATATACTCTTAGTAAGAGTACTATTCTTAACTATTAGATATTAAGGTTTAAATACCTTATATATATAAAAAATAAGATAATAATATAATAAAGAAGTAAAATATATACTATAGTATTAATAATACTATATATACTATATATACTAAATATAAGAATAACTACTTAGAAAACAGCTATATATACTATATAATAATAATATTTATATATAAAGAATAGGTCTTTTAAGTAAGACCTTCTCCTTCTCTAAGGAATTAAGAATATAGTTCTAGGTTATATAAGGTAAATAAATAAAATAATACCTTACTATAAGTAAAATAATACCCTATAACTTAGCCTATTTAATAACCTACTTAATAACCTACCTAATAACCTACCTAATAGCCTAGAATACTAGAGAAATTCTTAGAATACCTAAGAAATAAGTATAAGTAATCCCCTTATATCCCTAGGTCTAGTTAGCTAGTAAGATTTATAAGCTCTTTTATTATATTTATAATAATATACTACCTTTATATTTTATCTCTTATCTTTTATCTCTTATTTACCCCTTTTGCCTCTAAAAGGTTATAAGCCTAGCTCTTAAGACCTAAAAAGAGGTTAAAAAAAGTAACTTTTTTAAGAATTAAACCTATAGCCTCTGCCTTTTTAGGCTACTTCTTTAATAACTTAATAACCTAACTAATTTAACTAATACCTTTTACTAAAGGTAATATTAATAGTAATAGATTTAAAGATAAACCTTCTTTACCTTAAGGGTACTTTTAACTATACTACTTAAGTAGTTAGAATTTAAGCCCTTCTTAATTCTAAAGATATTAATATTAACCTTTAGAACCTACTTAGTAAAGAAAATAAATAATATAATAATAAGGCTTTAGCCTATATTTAACTATATTACTCTAATAAGCTATTAAGGGTTATAAAAGACTTCTTTATAGCCCTAGAGGCTTAGAAAAAACTAGCTAATTTATATAAACCTAAGGGTTTTACTAATAAATTTTTAACCTATAAGGAGTTCTTTAATACCTCTTTAGAGGATTTTGATACTATTAAAGAATACCTTACTAAGGTTAAGGAGTTAACTAATAACCTAGCTAATAATAAGCTAGAACTACCTAAGAAGGTTATAATTACTTAGGTTTTAAATAGCCTTAATAATACTTATAAGCGTTTTATAACTAATATAATATAAAGCCTATAAAAGGACCCTAATTCTTATACTCTAGATATACTATTTTTTAGCCTTCTAGATAAATATAAAAAAAAGAAGGGTTTTACTATAATAAACCTAATAAAAAGTAATAATAGAATAATAAAAAAACTATAGAAAAAGTAAAAAGGTCTCTTTTATTAAAACTATAAGAAAACTAACTATATAAAGAATAACTATACTTTTTTTACCTTAAGAAGGCACCTATTTAGTAGAAAAATAAAAATAAGGATAAGAAAGAAGAAGAGAAAATAGTTAATACTATAATTTCTAAGAATATAGACTTAGATATAAGTCTAACCTTTACTAAAGGAGAAGAAACTTCTCTTACTTATAACTCTACTGCTTATAATAATATTCCTTTTAAGAATATAAGTATAACCTATAATAATAATAATAATAATAATAATAATACTAATAATATAACCCTAGGTAATTTAATAAAGAAGAAACTAGGGGAAATAAAATGAATTATATCTAGGAATAATAAATATATTACTTTTTGCCTTAATACTACTATAACTATTTATACTATAAGTAATATAAAATATCTATATAACATAAATACTATTAAAGAAAATATAAGATAAGGAGAAGTAAAATCCTTAACTATAAATTATAAAGGAGATATAAATATCTTAATTAATAATAATATATATACTATAAAAAATGTTTATTATATTTTATAACTAGGCTTAAATCTTCTAAGTTAGAATAAGTTAAATAAAATAAATATAGTATCTATATTCTATAATAATAATCCTATACTATATAATATAAAGAAAATAAACTATTAAGTATAAAAAAAAGATTAATAGCTTATATTACTTTAACTTCTATATACCTTATAATAATAACTATAGTAATAAGAATATACTTAATACTATTAATAATAATAAATCTAATAAAGATAAAGATTTAGCTATACTATAGCATAATAGACTTAGATATATAGCTTACTCTTTATTGCCTTACTTAAATAAAGCTACTATATTAAATAGTAATAATAATAATAATATATATATATATATACCTAAGATAAATAATATATATAAAGCCTATTTAAAAAGGAAATTTATAAATAAAGTAAATAAGATAAGTAATAATAATAGACCTATACTAGAATATCTAGAAGTAATAGCTTCTAACTTATGTAGACCTATAACTCCTATAATATATAATAAGAATAGATAGTTTATTATATTTATTAATATATATACTAGATTTACTTAGGGATATCTTCTGAAAACTATAGATTCTAAAAAAATATATACTATATTTAATAACTTTAAGAATCTAGTAAATAATAATACTAATAATAAGAGAATAAGAGAATTTAATATAGATAAAGGAAAAGAATTTAATAATAAAAGAATTAAAGGAATATATAATAACAAAGGAATAATATATAATATAAGACCTCCTTATATATATAAACCTAATAGTATAATAGAAAGAATAATAAGAAATATAGTTAATAAAATAAGGACTTTACTATATAATTCTAATCTACCTAAATATCTATAGGGAGAGGCTTTCTTAGCCTCTATATATATATATATAATAGAACCCTATATCCTTTTATAGATTATAAAACACTATATAAAAGTAGATATAAAATAAAACCTAATATATCTAATATAAGAGTCTAGAGGAGTATATACTACTATAAAAATAAAGACCCTAATATTAGAAAATTAGATTTAAGAACTAATAAGGGCATTATAATAAATTATAGAAATAATACCTATAAAATATAGGATATAATATAGAAAAGACCTATATAGTCTAGAGATATTACTATACTAGTAAATAACTTTATAACTAATAATAATAATAATAAAGAAAGTCTAGAAATAGATAATAATATAAATAATAAAGAAGACCTTAATAGTAATAAAGATAATAGTAATACTAAAAATAATATATCTAAAGATAATATAATAATAGAAATACCTAAGATTAATAAAGAAGATTATATAGACTATAAAGAAGATAATTTATTTAATACTATAGAAGATTACCCTTCTATTAATATATTAGCTCCTTTAAATAGAGCTAAAGATAAAGCATCTTATATACTATCTTCTAATATATTAACTAAAACTTTTACTTTTAAACAATTTCAAGAAGATAATAATAAAGATAACTAAATAAAAGGTATAAATAAAGAAATTAAAGAATTAGAAAATAATAATATATAGACTATTATAGAAAATAATAATAATAATAATAATATAAAAGGAAGATAGGTATATAAAATAGAAGAAAAAGTAGATAATAATAATAAAATAAAGAAAATATATAAGGCAAGATAGGTAGTATAAGGGTTTAATTAACACTTAGGTATTAGTTATTTAGAAACCCTTAGTACTACTTATAGACTAGAAAGCTATAGATATATAATAATATTAGCTATTACTAATAAATAGTATATATAATAATATAATATAACTAATACCTTTATATATACTAATATTAATATTAGTATATAGGTAATATAGCTAGAGGCAGTAGGTTATATAATACACTGCCTACTAGCAGAATTACTTACCTTTGCCTATATACAAGGGTACTACTACACTTATGCTCTTACTTTACCTTATTAACTTATTAACTATTAATAACTAATAATTAACTACACTTTTTTACCCTTTATAATATTATAAGATAAGGATTCTTATTAATTACTTAGTAAAAAACTAATATTAATTAATAGTTAATTATTACTAATAACTAGTAATTAATAAGGCTTACTATTATAGGAGTTTACTTAGCCTACTATAACCTAGTAGACTACTAACTAAGTTAAGTAATATTAAGGCTACTTTACCTCTATAAGAAATACTATAGTGTTTATTATACTATTAGAACCTCTTTAATAAGTAAGAATCTTTTTTATACTAACTATAGTGCTATTAAGAAGAAACACTTAAGTAGTAATAATTACTACCTTATTTAACTTTTCTCTTTATCTTTATATTTACTCTTTTAGAAAATTTATTTTTATTTACTTTATATATATTAAAGTAACCTAGTACTATCTAGACTTATAAGTATAAGTTATATTAAAAAGAAAACTTACTACTTAATTATTACTATAAAAGTTATATAGTAATTACTACTAATTAACTTTAATAACTAACTTTTTAATAAGTTAATCTAGTAGTACCTTATACCTTAAGGTGCCTACTTTTATAGTAAAATATATTAACTATAAGAAGTATAACTAAGAAATCCTTTTTAATAAACAAGACTTCTTTACTATTTACTTCTACTTTATTTATTATATAGCTAAATAACCTAAATATACCCTTATAGATTATAAGCTTTAGAGAAACTTTTAATATTACTTTAATAAATAAAATAAAGACCTCTTTAGTACTACTAGTAAAATACTATTATTAATTTTTTATAACTTTTTCTTTAACTAAGGTGTCTTTATACTTAAAGACTATTAATAAATTACTTTATATCTTATTATTATTATTAATAATAATAAGTTTTATATATAGATAAATAAAGAAGTTAAGAAGGTATAGTATAAGTTAGTATTATTTAATAAGCTTATTAAAATATATAATAGCTTTTAAATAATATTTAATATAGTTATATTAGCCTAGAGTAGTATAAGTAAAAATAGTAATAGTAACCTAGTACTTATATAACTAAATAAAGCCTAGTAATATTTATAAACCTTAAGTAATAACTAGTAATAATATAGGCCTAACTTAATAAATAAGTATAAAGGTTATAGTAGTAAAAGTAGTAAACCTTAGTATTACTATAGTAGACTTAATCTATATAAGATTTACTATTTCCTTTATATAATATAATATAAAGACTATCTTAATAAGGTAATAGTCTATTATCTTTCTTTACTTATTATTAATTATAGTAGAAACCCTTTACTTACTTATACACTAATCTTATAGAACCCTAAGGTAAAAGATAGCTACTACTAATTAAGAGTAATACTACTAGTAACTATTTTTCTCTTAGTAATTAGGCACTTTAACTAAGATTATTACTAATAAATCTAAGTATCCTAGTAAAATATATAATATATTTAATATTAAGTTAAACTTATTTTATAATAACTATAGTAAGATTAGTATTAAAAGACACTAGATAGTAATAGTCTTCTTATTAATACTTAAAAGTAAGGCTTTTATCTTTTATTTTACTAAATTAGTAGTAGAAATATCTAAGATTTACTACTATAGTTACTTAAATAAAAGCTTACTTTAAGAGCCTTAAAGCTATTTAAATATACTTTATTAAGTAGTAAAATACTACCTTTTACTATATTATATATAATAACCTAAGAAAAGTAAGCTTAAAGTACTTAAGAAGCTTATTAATAAACTTACTTTTATTTAGTAAGTATTACCTAGTAGCTACTATTATAATAAAGTCCTTTAATCTTAGCTACTAAATACTTACTCTAGAGTTTATAAGTATAAATTATACTTATTTAATCTAGTGCTTATATTAGAAGAAGTCTATAACTAACTATAGTTATTAGTAAGTACTATAATAAAATATAATAATAAAGTTAGTTAGTACTAAGTAGACCTTAATAATTAATACTAAGTTAACTATACTTACTATAGCTAAGGGTATAACTAGTAATTTAGTAATAACTATAGTAATAGTAACTATTATAGTAATAATAATAGTAACTATAATACTAAGAAGTACTATATTTACTATAAGCCTAGTTATTAGTTAATAAAATATACTACTAATAAGTAATATAAGTATATTAATAATTTAAAAATAACTACTAAGTAAAAAACTCTTTACTAACTATATATTAAACCTTTTTTACTAGCTATAAAAGTAGTTACCTATAAAAAAAGAAATAATAAAGATAATAATAAAGACCTTAGTTACTACCTTTAAGGTAACTATACTCTTAATAGTAGTAAAAATAAACTAGAAGGTAATACTTTTATACCTCTACTATATTCTTTAGTAGTACTACCTTTAGTAGTAATAAGCTTACCTTTAGCCTAGCTAACTAAGCTATTATTACTAGTTAATAAAAATAACCTTAGTATAGTATTATTAGATCTAGCTACCTTTTTATATTAATTATTACTTATTAGGCACTTTTAAGGTATTTTACCTAATATAGGTATATAACTTTCTTTACTACTAGTTACTATAAGTAACTATATTATAATAGATTAACTATTAGTAACTATTAATACTACTACTACTAGCTAAGTAAAGATCTAGTTTAGTAGTAGTAACACTATTTACTTAAAGGCACTATTATAGTTAGTATACTATTTAGGCCTATTACCTTTTATATAATACTTATAAATATACTTTTTTACTTTACCTAGTAATATAGATTAACTATTTATTTACTTTAATAACCTTATAAATACTTTTAATAAGGTAATATTATAGTACTAGTTATATAAAAATAAAGGTATCTATAGATACTCTTAGTCTACTTAAATATAGCCTTACTAGTTACTACTTAACTAATATAAGTTATAATAACTTTACTAATAATTTAGGCACTTATTAGTCTATTATCTTTATAAGGTTCTTTATAAGGCTAGTTATAAGTTAAGGTTAAGGCTATTAAGTACTTAACTAAATACTACTATTACTACTAGCTTTATAAGAAGGCACCTTTATAATTTAAATTTACTTTATATAATAACTATTCTTTTAACTATAAGGTTATTATTAATATTATATACCTTAAAAGTAACTAACTAGTTCTTTATATTATTAATACTATAACTACCTTTAATATAGTATACTTTCTTTATAATATTTTTATAAAGACTATATAGAAGGCACTTTATTACTACTAGATTAATGTCTACTAAGGACCTCTAGACTAGATTATTACTAACGTAGGCAAAACTTTACTATAACTAAATTTTTATATAAAGCCTATATAATAGGTATTAAAGTTAAGATTATCTTATTAAGGTATACTATAGTATTAAAAGGTTAAATAATACTATATAGTGCTTTAATAGGCCTTAAAATTATATATAAGAGTACTTAACTACTAACTAAAATTTATTCTTTAGAGTATAGTTAAGGTAGTTAATAATACTATAGGCCTTAATAGCCTTATACTAACCTTTTAGTATTTAGTATTTACCTTATATAACTACTAACTTTACTTTTTACTTAATATTATTTAATAAGTAACTACTATCTAAAAGGCTACTAATAACCTTTATAAAAGCTATATAATACACTAAGTTTATAAAGTACTTAAGGTATATAATAGCCTAAATACCTTACTATTAAGGACCTACTATTAGGTAGTAAAGTATAAGTATAGTATAAAAAAGTAAATAGTCTAGTCTATACTACCTACTATTTATTAATAGTAAGATTATACTATTAATATTAATAGCCTATATAACTTTATTTTACCTTAGTTAAACCTTACTATATAAGAAAAAGTAAATAAGCCTACTAATATAAACCTTAACTTAACTAACTTATAATACTAACTATACTAGTAAATATATAAAGAATACTATTATTATTACTATAAGAATAAGAAAACCTATCTAAATAGTAACCTTTTCTCTTTATAGTATACCTATAGGTAACTATATAAGACCCTAGTTAATATACTACTATAGAAAATAAATAAACCCTCTAGTGCCTTCTCTTAGCTAAAGAAGAGCTAACCTAGCACTTATATAATAACTATATAACTAAGGTATTATTACTATACCTAGTAAGCCTTTAAATAGTTAAGAAAAGTAAAATCTAAGGCCTTATTAACTATAGTATATTTAAGATTATTATATATAATCTTTTATTTACTAAGGCTATATCTTTAAATCTTACCTTATTAATAAAGTTAAAGTAAAAATAATAAGCTATATAAGAAATTATAACTTATAGTATAAGGTTATAGTAATAATAGTAAAGAAACCTTACTAGTTTAGTTACCTATAATTTAGAGAGCTAGCTAGTATATAATTCTTATATTTACCTTTTCCTTATAGCTAATAGTAAAGTAATATAGCTATAAGATATAATATAGGCCTATATATAGTTAACTTTATAACTTAACTATACTATCTATATATAACTTCTTCTTTAAATCTATAATTACTACCTTAAGGACTATTATAAAGGTAGTAAAGCTATTATATAGTCTTACTAAAGTAAGTACTTATTAGTAAGTAACTTATAACTACTACTACTATAAAAAGCTTAATATAGTTACTACTTTATATAACCTATACTTACTTTTTTATTATAAAAAACCTTAACTTTATAATAATTAAGATATAATAAATAATATAATTAGCTTAACTAGTGTTAATTTCTTTAACTATAAGATAATAAGCTTACTAAGTAAAGCTTCTTATAAAAAGAAAATTTTACTTATAAAGAATAAACCTTTAGTATTTAATAAAGGAATTATCTTATTAACTTTAGCTAAAGACACCTTTATTATACTTTACTAAAAGGCTAAGGTATAAAGCTAAGACTTATTAATAAGAAATTACCTATAGCCTAGTAAGACTATATCTAGTAGTATACTTAAGGTATATATATTACTTTTATCTATTAGCCTAAAGTATACTTTAACTTATTTACTATAGCCTAGTATAAGAGCCTAATAGTAAAGCTATTTAGTAACTTAACTAAAGAATCTAGTAGTAAATAAATTACTTAACTATAGCTTTACCTTTATTTTTTTAACTTACTTACTATAAAGCTTTTATATTTATTAATAATCTTTTACTAATAATTATAACTTAACTTTATAGTTAAGATTTATTATTCTTTTACTAATAAAGAGGTTAATAATAAGTAAAGTAAGTTTACTTTTATAGTAATATCTTTATTTCTTATTAACTAAATCTAAATAAGTAATATAAAGTGTTCTTATATTAGAAGTCTATAGTATAGTTATAGGTTAATATAGTATATACTCTCTTTATAACTATTATAATAGTAGTAAATAAGCTTAGTAACCTATTAATCTTTACTATTACTATACTAACTTATACTTACTATATAAGTGCCTAGTAAAGTTAGTACTACCTATAAAAAGCCTTAATAATTAATATTATAGTACTATAATAATTATATAAGTAATATAAGCTTTTTAAGGTATAATAGATCTATAGTAATAATAACCTTACTAATAGGTTTATAAAGTCCTTACTAAACTAAGCACTTAAGAGTCTTATCTTTTATAATAAAGTAAAGATATAGATAAAGAGATAAGTTATATAATATAATAAAAATAATAAGAATAATAGATATAGATAATAGGCACTTAGAGAAGAAAATAGGTTATATAAACTATATAGATTAATAATAGTTAAATGTATTTAATATAGATATATACCTTTAATAGCTATAGCTAAAGAGAAATACACCTAAATAAGATAGTATAAGCCTACCTTTACTAAGTAAATAAATAAATAAATTTATAGTAGTATATAACTATAAAAAGTATAATACTTTTATTCTTCTTGTTTTATTATATTTTTAGGCTTTTTAAGAAGAATAAGAGCACTAGTAACTTTTACTATATAAGAAAGCTACTAGTGTTAGTATATAGGTAATATAGCTAGAGGCAGTAGGTTATATAATATACTGTCTACTAGTAGAATTACTTACCTTTACTTATACACAAGGGTACTACTACACTTATGCTTTTACTTTACCTTATTAACTAGTTAACTATTAATAACTAATAATTAACTACACTTTCTTACCCTTTATAATATTATAAGATAAGGATCTTTATTAATTACCTAGTAAAAAACTAATAATTAATAAAGATATATATACTATAATTCTTACTAGATGTATATATAATAAAGGAGCTAATAAACTAGTTTTTAATAATAAGAATCCTTTATATTATAATAAAGAATATATATATAAATTAAATAAGGCTTTATATAGTTTAAAACAAAGCCCTAGACTATAGTATAAGCACTTAAAAGATATATTTATAAAAGAAGGCTTTAAAATATCCCCTTATAATAAAGTAGTATTTATATATAATAAAACTAATAATAAAATAATACTAGCTTATTACATAGATAGTATATTAGTAGTTAAAAAGAATAAAGAATTTATAGATAGTCTATTTAATAATATACTACTTAAATATATAAAAATAAAGCCTATAGAAATACCTAGTATATTTCTAGGAAATAAAATATATATAGATTATAAAATAAAAGCGTCTATATATATTAAATAAAATATATAGATAAAATATTAAATAAATATAATAAAAGGGATTTATACCCTTATAATATACCTATAGATAATAATATAAAATTATATAAAAATAAAGGATAGGCAACTAAGGAAGATATATTAAAATATTAGCAAGAAATAGGTGCTTTAATATATTTAGCACTAAAAACAAGAATAGATATAACTTTTCTTATTATAACTTATTCTAGATATATAAGTAACCTTTCTAAAGAGCACTTTATAGCCCTTAATAGAATATAAGGATGTTTAAATAAATATAATAATTTAGGAATATATTATAACTATAATAATATTAATAATTTTAATATAATAGGTTATACTAATTCTAACTAGGCAAGAGAACTTAATAATAGAAGATCTACTTCTAGTTATATATATACTTATAGATATTATAATCTTATTAGTTAGAATTCTATAAAACAAAAACCAGTAGCTTTAAGTACCTATAAAGCTAAATATATAGCTTTAACAGAAGCTATAAAAGAAGCTATATATTTATATAGTAGCTATAACTATATAAGGATAAACCTAGGGTTTAGTAATTTAAATAAACCTAGAATATTAATAGATAATAAAGTAGCTTAAAAGCTAGCTAGAAATCTAGAATTCTATAAAAAAGTTAAGTATATAAAGATAAATTATTACTTTACTAGAGACACTATAATAAATAAACAGGTATATCTATATTATATAAATATAAAAGATAATATATTAGATATTTTAACTAAACCTTTAGGAAAGGTTTTATTTAATAATATAATAAATACTATAAATATAATAAATAAAGATACTATACCTAAATATAATAAACAAGAAGAAAATAAAAATATAAGAAATAAGTATATAGAGAATAATAATAATAAAGCTATATTATAAAGAAGATTAATAAATATATATAAAATAAATTACTATCTCTTGTTTTTTTCTTATATAAAGGTTTTAAAGAGATTAGTAAAGTAGATATTTAAGTATATATACTTAATAATAAATAGCTATCTTAATTCTTTCCTATTAAGGTTTTTATAAATAAGCTATATATAATAAATTATATATACTTTAAGGGGGAGTATTAGATATTAAGGTTTAAAGACCTTATATATATAGAAATAAGATAATAATATAATAAAGAAGTAAAATATATATTACAGTCTTAATAATACTATATACACTATATACACTAGATATAAGAATAACTACTTAGAAAATAGCTATATATACTATATAATAATAATATTTATATATAAAGAATAGGTCTTTTAAGTAAGACCTCCTCCTCTAAGGAATTAAGGATATAGTTCTAGGTTATATAAGGTAAATAAATAAAATAATACCTTACTATAGGTAAAATAATACTCTATAACTTAATAACCTACTTAATAACCTACTTAATAACCTAGAATACTAAAGAAATCCTTAGAATACCTAAGAAATAGGTATAAGTAATCCTCTTATATCCCTAGGTCTAGTTAGCTACTTAGATCTATAAGCTCTTCTATATTTATAATAACATAATACTTCTATATCTTATCTCCTATCTCCTATTTATCTTATCTCTAACCTTATTTACCTCTTTTACCTCTAAAAAGAAAATATACCCTTAAGATAACTTTCTTAATTCTTTATTATTTATAAATAAAGTGTCTATTAAAGTTATTAGGGTATTTTTACCTTCTATATTACTAAAGCTAATTATAAGGTAGTATATAGAATATAAGTATTAAATTACCTAATATACTACTTTTATATAGATTTTTAAAGGATTTATTAAGTACTAGGATAAGGCTAAGTATACAAAGGTAAAATTAAGTTAAATCATAATTACTATAAAGAGTATTAAACTAACTTTTGTCTAGAATTTATAAATTACTTCTCTTGTTACTTAGTTTTTGTTTTTTTTAAAGGTTACTATTAAAAAAAAGGTTACTAAGAAAATTCTATTAGTAAGTTAAAATTATTTTATAACCTTTTTAATATATAAGTTATATATAAAAAAGAGTTTTCTTAACTAATAGTCTTTAATAATTTATATCCTAAGATAATATTTAGCTTAACCTTAGTGTTTTATTTTATATATTTTCTTTAGGCTATTAATAATTACCTCTTTAGCTACTTTATTATCTTAATAGTAGAAGACTAGAATATTATTAATATAAAAGATTATAAATACTTTTACTTTATATCTATAAATAAATATAGGTTCTTATTTATAGCTTATAGTTTAAGTAATTTAAGTATTATAGATAGCTTCTTATACTATAATAATAGTATATTATATAGCCTATAAAGAGTATATATAAGTTAAATATATTTCCTATAGATTTAAAAACTATCTAGGAATTAGTAAGTAACTAGTGTACTATTTGTCTCTATATTAAGAAATATATTAACTATATTTAGCTAATAAATCTTAAGGTTAAATTAAGCTATAATAGCTATTATAACCTAGAAAGTCCTTACTACTAAGGTAGCTATATATATTTACTAAGGTAGGTTTTCCTCTTAAAGATTACCTTATATATATATTCTTGCCTTATAGTAGTTAAGTAATCTATTTTTATCTAGCTTATATATAAATATATACTTAAGTAAAAGTAGCTTCTTTTTTACTTTTATTATATTAATAACCTTCTAAATTTCTTTTTTACTATATTTATTAATTTTCTTTAGAATTACTATTTTAAAGAGAGTATAAATATTTTCTAGTAGCTTAAGTATACCTTTATAAGTTTTTAGTAAGGTTAAAAGTTCTAATATAATATATTTTTTACTTAGTGTAAGTGTTTTCTAGGTATAAAATATACCTTAAACTACTTTAATAACTATAGTATAAAAAGTTTAATATCTTTAGTTTACTTTATCTTTAGCTTTTTACTAATTAAGTAAATATATTAAAAAGAAGTTATCTTAGTCTTTATTTATAAAGTAAAGTATAGTTTATAATTTATTTACTTAAAGTAAAGTATTATAAGTAAAGTTAGATTTAAGTAAGGTTTTATATTTTAATAGCCTTATATTTTATCTTAGGCTAATAAAGAAGTTTTATATTTTACTTTTTACTTCTTAAGGTAATTCTTAGTTATCTTTAGGTAGTAGTCCTCTAGCTTTCTTGCTTTTTTTTACTAGTTAAGTATAGCCTTTTACTTCTTAAGCTAAACTTACTTAAGATAAGTATTCTATAGTTCTTTTATTATTAAGGTATAATAGCTTATTTACCTTAGTTATAAAGTCTAATAAGGTTACCTAACTAATAACTTTATAGTTTTTATTAAGAATATTAGTCTTTATATAAATAATATTTTTAAATTTCTCTTTAGTTAAAGATTAGTTAAAATTATTATTTATATATATAGTAGTGTTTATAGTGTTATCTTTTTACTAAGAATCCTATAGAGATTACTTTTCTATTACTTTCTTAGTTAAAGTAGTAGTTTTTAGATATACCTTTAGCCTAGGCGTAAATTCTAGTATTAAAAGTTATCCTTTAAGAAGCTTACTTTATATAGTAGTTTTAGTAATAGGATTAGCTAGTTTTATTTTTTTTAGGCTAACTAGTACTTTTATAAGGTCTTTTATTAAGAGATCTATTAGGTTTTATATACCTAAGGCTCTAAGAACTAAGTTTAAGCTTATAAGTAGTATCTTTAGTTTAATAATCTCTCTTATAACTTATTATTTAATTACTAACTTAAAGCTTATAGGTAAATAGAATTTTATTTTATTAAATATTATATTTTTAGTAATATATACTTAATAAAGGATAAGAACCTAAATCTTATATAGGTTATATATATTTAGTATATATTTTACTAAGTACTTAATATACTTTTAAAGAACTACTTTAAAAAGTCTTTTCTTAATCTCTTTTTCTTTTCTCTTTAGAGGGTATATATAATATTTATATATATAAAGTTAACCTTAGTGTTATTATAAATCCTTTATTAGACTTAATATATAAGAAAGTATATACTATCTAAAATATTAATAATACTAAGCTTTTTTTACTTTAACTAAAGATTTTTAATTATTATATTTTTATAGGCTAATACTAATTATATAGGCTACTACTATAATAGCTTTAGACTATAAATTAGTTAGTAAGTTAGCTATACTTATTACTTTAATTACTTAAGTAATAACTTCCTAGCTTACTTACTTACTTCTTTTTACTAGTTCTTTAGTATAAGGTAAAGAAAGCTTTATATTAATACTAAGTTCCTAAGTCTAAAGTTTATAAGTAGTATAGCCTTAGATTATAATTATAGTATATTTAATATCTTATTTAATTTTATAGATTACTAGCCTTTTTTACTTTTATATTTACTTTTTAAATAAATAAAGTACTTTAAAAACCTTATATAAGGTCTTTTATACTTAAGGAAACATAAATAAATAGCTTAAATATTTATCCTTAATAACTAGTATTTCATAGGCTTTATTAAAGCTTACTAAGTAGTTAAAAAGGTCTTATAAGATATAGTAGTAAGGTTATATTAACTTTACTTTTAATATTTATCTAGATATAACTTATAAGGTATATATTATTATATAATATTTATATTCTAAGTATAAAGGTACTTAAATTTTAACTTCTTTTATATTTAAAACTAGCTACTAAAGTATGTCTAGTCTTAAATACCTTAAACAAAGGTGCTAAGTGTTTATATTATTTATCTTATTACCTTGTATATTATAAGACAGTTTTAGGCGTTAACCTCTTGATTTTAGGGTAAAGAATACACTTATAAGGCTATAAAGGATAAGTAAAAAAGAGTATAAGGAATAGATATTATATTAGAGGATATAATAATAAAAGTAGATTTATAATTACTACTATATAATTATAGCTTATATTATAATATACCTCTCTAGGTTTATAATATATTTATTATTAAAACGCTAGTAATATAGAACACTTTTACTAATTACCTTCTAATTAGGTATATCTTACTAAAGTATAAGTAGTATTTTTAACTGCCTTAAACAGTACTTAAACCTAGGCCCTTAGGATTATAGAGGTCTTTAATTATATATATATATATATACTATTAAAGTATATAGAGGTCTAGAGTAAAGTAGGCTTATAACTATAATAATAAAAGTAGATCTATAATTACTACTATATAATTATAGCTTATATTATAATAGAGAAAAACTAGGTTAAACTTTTATATAAGGTAGATAACTACTTTACTTTTTTTAATAAAACCCCTTTAGAGAGTATAGTTATAACTATAGTACTAAACGTTTACTTTTTATAGATATACCTCTAAGACAACGTTTATATAGAAGTTCTTAATATAATAGACATTAGTTAATACTAGGTTAACTATATTAGGCCTTTTTAGTCCTAATAAGATCCTTTTAAGAATACACTTTTTTTTTAATAACTAAAAACAAAGATAATCTTAATTTAATATATTTATTTATCTTAGGATCCTTAAGTAAATCTAGCTTAAGGAGACTAAGATTATTTACTAGGTAAATAGTACTATAATTATTAAAGACTATATACTTAGAAAGTGTATATAGACTATTATAGCTATAAGTAAAGACCTTATATAATATAGTTTTTACTTAAAGTTTTTTCTTAATTAGTAATAGGTTAATTAATATATAGACTACTAAGTTTCTAGCTCCTTAAGTAAATATTAAATTATTTTTATCCTTAGCTTTATTCTTCTTAAGTAGAAATTATTTCTTATTTAAACCTTTATTTAGTAGCTTTATTTAATCTTTATTAATAAGTATATATTATACTAACTACTATTTATCTTCCTTAAGTTTTTCCTTAATCCTTATTAACTTTTCTTAGGTTTATTTAAGGTTTATTTAGTATAAAATACCTTATATTACTATTTTAACTTATAGATAGTTAGCTAGGTTATATATTATAAGGATACTATATAGATATTTCTTTATGTTTAGTAAATTATTTTTAGAGTTCTTGTTTAAGTAGTCTAAAAGTGTTATATAGACCCTTAATACTTTTCTTTTTTCTTTAGTTAAGGTTTTTTTATAGTAAAGTATAATAAAAATTACTTTATAATTACTTAGTAAAAGATTCTTTTTATTAGTTATTTTATTTTTTATAATATAATTTATTACTTTTTTTCTTTATATAAGAGCTAAGTAGTTTAAAATAGCTCTAAGAAAGGATTTTATAGTAAAATTCCTTTAGACCTCTAGAATATTATACTATTTTCTTTAAAGATAGTATTTTTACTATTTAGTGTACTATAAAGTAAAATTAATATTTATATTTACTTTTATAAGTACTATAAGATACTCTTTATAAACTAAAGTAAGTATAGTAAAGTTATTTAAAGTATAGTGTTATTTAAGAACTTTAATTAAAGCCTAAAGTAATATATTCTTTTAGTTTAAAACTTTATTATTAGTTACTTTATTAAGACTCTCTATATAAGCTAGGCTAAGTAGTACTAAGTTAACTATAGATTAAACCTAAGCCTTAATCTTTTTATATACTTATTTCTTATTAAAGAATCTATTAATATTCTTTTTATATAGTTTTTATTAAATAAAGTATAATAATATTTATAGTTTTAATTATAGCCTATTAAGATAATAGCTTATCTTTATTATATTTTACTAGCTAGTTATTAAATAACTAGTATTCTAGCTTATCTTTAAGGTTCTTTTAAGAATTACTATCTAGGTTAATATAGTCTTATAAATTCTTACTATAAGTATAATATTTAAGTATAATATACTACTTAGGCTAATTATATATAGTAACTAGCTTAATTAACTTATTAAAGTCTATTAACTTCTTAGTTTTAGTTATAGTAACTTTATAAATTAAGATTAATTAAAAAATAAATTTAAAATAAGAGAGTAAAAGATATAAACATTAAATTTAATTATAATATCTAGGGGTTTTTTTATATAAAAGCTAGGCTTATAACTATAATAAACTATAGTGTCTTATTATATAAGAGAAAAGTAGTTAACCTATTAAGAAACTATATATAAACTAGAGAAGTAGTAGAAATACCTTTTCTATATAGTCTATATAGGTAGTATACTATATCCTGTGGCAGTGCTACTAGCACTAGCTATATAAAGTTATTCTAGCTTTATAATACTATTATAATTATTATATAAATTAGTTTATTATAGTAACCTTATCTCTACTATATCTAACACTACTAAAATATAGAAAGGCTATTAGTTAAATTATTTATTTTATATAATTATATAAAGCCTAGTTTACTATTATTATTTATATATATTATATATAGCTTTATAGAAAGTATATTAAGGATAGCTTAAAACTAGAACAGTAGGTATAAGTCTTGTTTTCTTGTTGTTTAACCTAATTCTTGTATTATAATTCTACTATATACCTTAAAGATATAGGAATATTAATACTTTTAGGTATATAAATACTTGCTAGTAGAGGTATACTAATTTAGTATACTAATAGTGTATTCCTCTAGGATACAAGAGTATAACTATTTATAGAGGTGTTAACAGAAAGCCTAAACGTAAAGGATTCTAATGTTTCTGCCCTAATTTAGGAAGCGTAAGCAGAGGATTCTGTCTTCTTTAATAACGCTTTCCTATCTAGAGGTAATATACTAGTAGCCTTAAACTTTAAGGTAGATATAGAAGAAGACAGAGATTATACGTTTAGCGCTTCTTCTGAACTGGCAAGCCAGTCTTCTCTATTACCTCAGGAATGCACCTCGACAAGAAAACGGACTTCCGACACGGGGGCATTCGTATCGGCACACGCCCCTCTCAGTTCATTGTCGGCCTCGCAACCAATTGGGGCTCCTCACGTCAAGCCCACCCTGCTGCGTAGTCACTATGACTTTGTCAAGGCCATGTCAAGCTTAAAGCCACTGGCTTTTACATATCCCTCTTATCCTGGAATTTCCGCCACAGATCCAGGTCTTTGTCTAGATTATTTAGATAATATCCTTCCTCTTCCAAAAGTAGGTTTGTTGGATCAAGACTTGCGGAGCTTGGTAGCACGACATCGATTTCAGCCCGCGTATCTATGAGGCTTATAAGAGTTACACACGGCTCCGCTGCGTCGGCTTTTGTTAGACATCCCTCGACGAAAAAGTTGATTTCTCTGACAACAGGATTGTAAAGTTTAAGCCTGGTAAAAACATTGGAGACTATTGATTTGTTTTCATTTTGAGGGACACATTCGTATTCGAGAAATTCTGAGATCGGACAGGGGGCTGTGTGTGCCCATCCTGGAATATGGATTTCATATTGGACAAGTAACTTTTAGGCTCTGGTCCATGCCGCGCTGAATGCTGACCCTAGATATCCCGATAATACAGTACCCATCAACTTCAAACTTGCACATGAACTCTGATCTTCGTATCGTGAGCGACGGCCTTTATTCTTAATAAACCAGCATGTTTACCTTCGGGAGTTCAAACCACCGTACGGCTACGAAAACCTTCTGCAAGGTCTTCAGACGCAAAAGGCTTGCCGCATTTATCGCACGCCACAAGTGATCCATCTCAGTAATTTGTCTTGAATGCCATCCCAAGAAAACACCAAATGTTTAAACGAAATCAATACGCATGGAGACATCGAAAGGCTGATCCAGTCTGCTGTAGAAGCTGTCTGGGATTGCCCACCTCCACGATCCTGCCGTTGTCCATCACCACAACAACATCATAGTCCTCGATGGTGTCGAGCCTGTGCGCCACGGCCAGGATGGTATGGCTTGAAAGCTCTTTTTTGATCACCTCTTGAAGCAACTTATCGGTCTTATAGTCGACACTGCTAGTTGCTTCGTCCAATAGAACAACCCCACTCTGATCTTTGTGCAATATGGCGCGGGCTAGAGCAAACAGCTGCTGTTGGCCGTGGGAAAGACCCATCTCAGCGAAGCTAGCGTCCAGACCGCCCCGAGACTTGATTACATCGTCCCACAGGAAGGTTTTCTTCAACGCCTCTAGCAGTGCTTCGCCGCCGGATTGCCCATAGAAAGATCCGTTAGGATCAAGGTTCATTCGAACGGTCCCAGGTAGAGTCACTGGGTCTTGGGGGAGCGTGATGAAATGCGGTCGGATTGCCTTGCGCGACAGCGAGCAGAGATCAATGTCGTCAATTTGAATGGATCCTGTCGGCGTATCCAGAAGACGGAGCAACGTGAGAAGGAAGCAAGTCTTGCCGCTACATCATCCAATGTGAGAAAATGTTTCAAGGCAGGTATTTGTTAGGAGATGACTAACCTTCCTGTGCGTCCACATAAGCCAACCTTCTGGCCAGGTTTGATGTTCAAGGAAACCTCGTGAAGCACAGTTTCATCATCGGCCCTTTGCCACAGTTAGCACCAAATCTATTCCGCGAAAGCTACAGGATAGGGGAAATACTTGTATCTAGCATCTATACTCTTGAGGTTGATTGCACCTAAAGATGGCCATCCTTGAGGAACTGGGGGTAAATTCTGAGCATTGGCACCGTCTTCATGAGGAGTATCACGGACGAAGTCACGCAACCGAGCGATTGCGCCAAGAGACGTCTCCAGATTTGTCCAAGAACTGATCAGCCTCGACAAGCTAGAGTTAAGACCCATCAGGCTGACCATGGATAGACCTATGGCACCGCTGCTTGTTGTGTTGGTGGATTTGACAGCAAACGTAACCTGCGAATGGTTAGTGTGTCTTGAAAACAAGAGAACAGAAGCAGCACTCTAACCAGAATGGTTGCAATCACCGCGACAAACAAGTCTAACATAACCGTCAACCATCGTTGAATACAGAACAGCAAGTAGTAAGGTCTTTGAGAAACGTTAAGTAGGCGAAGTTGCTCTTCGACGAAACTCTGCTGCCATCCAAAGGCACGAATAGTCACAAGACCGTTAAGAGTCTCCGTAAAATGGGTGTAGAGCGGGGACTTAGACTCGAGATCAAGATGTCGCATCTGCCGAGAAGTCTTGAGATAGAATTTCTGCAGGAAATACAAGGGCAAGACACAAAAAGGAATGATGGCTGCGAAGTACTGCGCTCCCGAAGCGATGAGTGCTGTGGAAGCGATAGCAACCAGAGTATCGAGCACAACCTCAAAAAAGGCCGTAGGTAGAGTCTGATCGACAAGCGTCATGTCCTGGCTGAAGCGGTTGAGGGTGACGCCACTGTCCACTGTTGTAAAGAACCACAGAGGAGCATTGAGAACAGAGTCCAGAAGTTTCTGGTGCAGCCTTGCAGCTGATCGAGGGATGACGACGACGAAGAAGAGCCCAATGGCCAGTCCCGAGAACAGGACGGTTCCAAGGCAGAATGATAGATATGCGCCGAAGTAAGCGCCGCGGCTTCCATTATTGGTTCCGCGCTCGGTCCAAATTCTCAGCCAGATGTTTGGCATGAAGCCTAGAAAGATGTATGTGGCCGCGGCAAGAACAAATGTGACGGTTAGGGTCGGGCCAATTGATCGAAGGTAAAATTTGTAGAGCGAGAAGTCACCCGATTGTCTCTGAGTAGTATCTTCTTCCTTGGTTTCTGATGTCTCACACATCGGTGCCTTGGTCGCCACATTCGTGTCTTCGTCCACTTGAACGCTGTCTTCCGGGAGGTCTTCCACGTCAACGTCCTTGAAGACCGTGACAAGATTGACCGAAGGTCCTGTTTGTTCCACAGACCCCGTCTTACTGAGAAGGATGACGTTGTCGGCGATTGACTTTCGTGGACCTGGTGGAATCATGTCAGTATGTCCATGCGCTGTCTATTATGGCGCCTATTGGCGACGGGAAACAGGCAAGAAGACTCACCGGCAGGGGTGGTATGGATGACAGTTGTATCGCCTTCCTGCAGAAGACCCTTCCCGCCAAGTACGCGGTTGAACACTTTCGTTCGTGTCTCAGCATCGAGAGCGCTGAAAGGATCGTCTAGCAGAACGATGGACTTTCTGGCGTACACGGCTCTCGCAAGCGCCTGGATGATACGATATCAGTAATCACAAGCATCCTTCTGGGACTCGACTTTCCTTACAACTCTCTGCTTCTGCCCACCACTAAGTGTAATACCGCCGCTACCAACAAGCGTGTCGTCTCTCTTTGGCAATCTAGAAATATCTTGGTTAAGGTCGCAAGCGAAAACGACACGCCTGTACCATTCGTCATCAAAGGGCTCTTGGCCAACGATATTTTCCTTGATGGAGATATTCCGTAGCCAAGCAGATTGTTCACAGAAAGCAACTGACATACTTGGTTCTGCAAACCGGATATTGCCACTTGTCAGGGGCATCTCTCCAAGAATGGCCTTCAGAAAGCTTGACTTTCCACATCCCACGACGCCAGTGACCTCTGTGTATTTGGCTCTTGGAAGTGACAGTGTGATATTTCTGAGAATCGGCTCTTCTTTGCCCTCGACCCCAACAGTTACGTTTTCAAGACTAATAGCAAGACCAGACCTCTGTGAAGGCTGCTGAGAACTCATCGCCTTCATATTTATGGCGCGATGTGTTGAGGCCGTATCCGGCGAGATATCGGGGATGGATACCGTGATCATGGAATTCCTTTTTGAAACGGCTTGAATGCCTTGGACATGTTCGGGCTTGTGCTCGTCTTGTACGAGAAACTCTTGTATGCGACCAAAACAGGCGACAGAAGACACAAAAGCCGGGTAAGAGCCAATTAGGTTAGCCAAGGGGGTAGAAACCAAGGCCACAATGGCAAGAGATGTGAAGGCTTGAGATATGGTAAAGCCATCAGCTCTGGTCCAGAATACTGCAGCCGTCACGACGACGGCTGGGGTCATCTGGTCTGAGAGATTGGCTATTGGAAGCGTCAGATGCAAATGAACGGTGACGTTTGTGAACACAGGGACTTACAGATAAGAATGATTCGCACGATGAACATCCTGAACTTCTTCGACATATCAAGCTCTGCAATTCTGAGTTGCTGCACCATGGTGGCAAGATAGTCAATGAGGCCCATCATCTTGATACCCTTGATTTGGGCAAGCATTGAAGAGGTAGTGGAAACGCGTTCCTCAACACCTTTATTCCACATCATCCTTGCAGAACCAATGCCATCGGTGGCCCTTTCTGTAATGAAAGTGCAAACTGATTCCGTCATTTTACAGTCCAAGTCGAGATGGTAAAGAGAAAAGGGATGAAAACCACTTACGGACGGCTGGTATCACAACGACAAAACACGCTGCCCCAATTTGCAGATTTAGTAGATGAACGGCAACGCCCAGCTCAAGAACGCTAGCCCATATTTCATGCAGATCTTTGACCCCACTAGCGATTGAGTCAATATCGGTGCTCATGAGAGTAACAGCCTTCCCTTGACTAGCAGTTGCAGCGTCTAGCCTAAGAGACTTTCTAAAGATCAGGGAAACCAGCCCGCCTCGGATTGAAGTCGTGAGCTGGTACACCGCATGGTTGTAAATGCCTTTGGAGATCTAAGAAATTAGCACATCACTCGTCGCGATGGGAGAAGGAGGGAAGGATCACTGACTGCTAATCCCAGATAAACAAGCAAAGCAGCGCCAATAAGTCCCCCTGCAACCTCGCGAGACTGCGCGTCGCTGGGCTCCCCAACAAACTCAATGATCCTTTTAATCAGAAAAGGTTGGGAAAAGTTGAAAGCTGCCACACACAATCGCGGAAAGATTGGGGCCAGGTAACCAGTTCTGAAAGCGGATAGCGTGGCTCTGAGCAAGGCATGTTCGGCAGATTTGTCCCTGCTATCCCAGGACGAGCTGAGCATAGACAGTAGCCGAGCGGAGTCAAATTTGTGATCGATGTTACCGAGATCATCAACATTCAACATGCTCCTAGAACCTTGAAGGAACAAAGGGTTTAGCCAGCCGAATACAGATCTACTGATTGGTCCACTGATCTCTTCCTTTGATGAAGACTCCGGTCCACCAGGCTTTGGTATTTCTTCCAGAAAAACAAGAAGAAGCTTCATGGCCAGGGACACTACAAACACAACGCCAATCTTCCCAGTTGAGTTGGGCTGCTGCCGAAAGAGCGATCTCGCTTGGGCTATATCAACCAAAGATGTTATGAACAAATAAATACTGAGGAGCTTGGATGGCCTAGTTGAGCGTGCATGCTCTACGTAGATCAAGCTGATAAGGAGTATCGAGTTGACCAGGGCTAGAATGGCCGCTGCTAATGATGCTGGAGTCTTGAGTGTGGTCGGAAGTGCCCATAGTGCCAAGAGAGTTGCTTGGAGGGAGAGGTGGATCGTACTAGTAGCCTAGAGGGAGATTTTTAGATTTGATTCTGCAACTCATTCATCGCTGCGTAACGTACAAGCTTTGCCAAGAGAAGCCATCCGCTGGACGGGATCGAACGTCTTCGCAACAGCCATGTGACCCGGCATGGAAGGATTGCCAAGAAGATTGCGGACGGAACAATGGAAAAAATTGCCTGTTTGAAATAAAGCGTGAAGTCGAATTGTCCTGTCAACTGTGGCCCGAAGGCATCAAAATCAACCGACGCATTCATTGCAGCACGGTTGTTGATGTTGACGAGCAGAGCACAGCACGGCACAGTAGTCAAGAATGGACGCAGGGGAAAACAAAATGAAAGAGAAAGACTAAATAAATGTTTAACTGTTTTGTAAGTTGTTGTTGTTGTTGTTGTTTTATTTAACGCTAGGCTATTCCTGTATAGGACAAAGGGCGCCTGGGGTTACAGGCTTCTAGCTATATACAGTAAAACTAATAATAGTCCCTCTCTGCTATAATTAGTATATTTAAGTGTTATTATCTAGTGCCTTTACCTATGTTTTAGGTGTTCTTAACTTAAATTATTCCTTGCTATTAAGTGCCTATAGCTTTTTAGCTACTAGGATCTATATAGTAACCCCTAGTTAACTTATATTATATAAGTTAGCTAAGGGTTTCTATATACTTAGTTATATAGTACTACTTATATATTTATATTATTCTTAGGTTACTAGTTACTACTAAAATAAGTAAAAGTACCCTAGGTATAGTATAAAGAAGTTAAGAATAAAAGAGAAGTAAGTAAGTATATAGTTATTATATTTTTATTATAATAGAGGAGGTTATAAAGTATAAGTAGTTCTTATATATCTAATACTTTTATTTTAGTTATATTAGTAGCCTAGGTAGTGTCCTCTTTAGAGTAGTATAAAATTAAGGCTAAGTAGCTACCTATAATAAAGCCTATATAACTACCTCTAGTTACTATTACCTAGTAAAGGCTTATAATAGTAGTATTACTACTATATATCTAGAGAGGTACTATATAGCTATAGTTATATAAGTAATAGGTTAAGTATATCTTCTTATACCCTAGGGTAGATTTTAGTATAAAATTTATTATTATTTAATAAAGAAATAAACTTTTAAAACTTCTTTATTAGCTATAAGATAATATATATTTATTTATTATAGTGTAGTACTATATAGCCCTTAACCTTATAGTACTAGAGAGAGTACCTAGGGGTCTTTAGGTTTTTATAGCTATAGTGCTTTTTTACCTCTTTATATCTAAATCTATTATAATATTTTATAAAGTCTCTATATCTTAACTAGGCTATAATTAACTAGTAAAGTTCTATTTTACTAAAGGTAGTAATCTTAGGTATAGGTTAAAGGCTAGCGTTAAGGTTAAGTAGCTTATAGCTATAAAGATAATTATACTACTACTATATATTAAAAGCCCTCTTTTAGTATTATTAGATATCCTATTTAATATAGCTATATATTAGAAGTTATATTTAAAGATCTATAGGGTGTATTATTATACTCTTTTTTACTAGGCTATTTACTAGCTTATTACTACTAATTTTTATATAACTAGAGACCTAGTAAATATCTACTTTCTTGTTATAGTTCTTAGTAATATATATAAAGTCTAAGATTACCTCTTATAATAACTTTATTAAGGCTTTATCTAGGCTATATATTACTACTAAGTTACTAAGGTATACTATTATCTTATCTATACCCTTATTATATTATAGTGCCTATTAGAGCCTAGCTTTAGCCTCTTTTACCTCTATATTAAAGACTTTTCCTTATAGAAGTCTTTATTAACCTTAGTAGACTAGTTCTTTACCCCTAAAGACAGTATATCTATACCTTATTACCTCTTAGTCCTCTTATAACCTATCTATATACACTATTATATATATAAGGCCTAGTGTCTATATTTACTTTTTATAGTTATTAGTAGCTTTATTCTTACTTTATCTAGTAGCCTAGTATATTAAGATATATTAATAAGTCCTATATTATAATAGTAGTTAAGGGAATTTAGGTATTAAATTAGCTATCTTAATAAGAATTATAGGTAAAACTTTATTTTCTTTTTAGTTATTATAAAGAAAAGTCCTTATCTATTAGACTAATAGGTAGCTATTATTAAGAGTGCCTAGGTGTAGTCTATATTAGTCTTAGGTAGTATTAAGTAGTAGCTAGACTAGTAAAGTACTTAATTCTCTTAGAAGGATTAGTGTTAAAGTTGTCTACTAAATAGGGAGATAGCCCCTAATTACTTAGTTAACTACTATTTATATTTTATAAATATAGTTTAATAGCCTATATTTAATATATTATAAGTAGTCTAGAGTATATTTTCTACCTTATCTATTTAGGCCTAGGTACTAGACCTCTAAGGTATATAGTACTTATAAGATAATAATAGTGTAAAAAGCTCTCTTTATACTAAGTAAAAGGGCTTCCCTATATACTTTATTTAGCCCCTTTATATATTCTATTATAGACCTTACTATTACTATATATTCCTTAATATATTATCTTAGGCTTATTTTTTTATTTAAGTAGACACTAAGCTATTATATTATAAGTTTTAGTACTATTACTTTAGCTTTATATTATATAGTAAGGTTATTAGTCTTTTATTTTTATAAAAAGTAAAGTACCTTTATTTTTATCTTATTAAAGAGAATACTATTTATTTTCCCCTAGGAGGTTATTTTATCTAGGATAGCTTATACTTAGTCTTAGCTTTCCTCTTCTGTTTACCTAATATATAAGATACTATAGTTATCTATATAGCTAAACCTTACTTTTCTTAGACTAAATTAGTATAGTAGCTTAATATAGTATAAGTAAAGAATTAGTAATACTAGTAAGCCTTATAGTAGCCTATAGTAGAGTAGTTTTATTAAGAAGATATAGTCTTTAAAGTGTATATACACTTTATACTTTATTATAAAAGACAAGGCCTAGTTTACTATATTAATAGGCTAGCCTTACTCCTAGAGTACTTATACTAAGTGTCTACTATTAACTATATTAAATACTCTCTAGATATCTATAGTAACTAGGGTATAGTAGAATCTATTATTAAAAGCTACTTTTATATTCTATATAAGTAATACTACTATATTTATAGCTAATCTTTTTAGGAGGGCCCTAGCTACCTAAGGGTAAAAGACCTTATAGTCTAGGCACTTATACACTATTCTTTATACTATTAACCTTTTTAGCCTTTTCTTAATAGGTAAGAGGAGTAAAATTAGTCTTTACCTCTTAGAGGTACTTATATCTTTATTTAGCTTAGGTATTATTATTATTTTTACTTTCTAAAAAAGAAGAAAGTAGTAGCCTTTCTCTAGGTAGTTCTAGAATAAGGTCTATATATACTCTTCTATATATAGCTAGGCTACTTATAGTATAGTAATAGTAATATTATTTACCCCTAGTGTTATATTATTAGCCTTAAGTAGTACTCTTCTAGCTTTATCTATTATAATATAGTTATCTTATTTTATTATCTATTATAGTACTATAGGTATATATAGGTTAATGTCTATACTAGTATTAAACTACTCTAGTAGTTAGTTTCTTAGAATCCTAGCCTTCTTAGCTAGTGTAGTAACTATGTCTTTATTATTCTATAAAGAAGGTAACCTAAACTAGGTGCTAGGCTTATACTAGCCTATAACCTTATATAGGTCCTTATTTATCTTTATTTTATTAATCTAATTTATCTAGTATTTTACTTTTGCCTTATAGACTATATATTATAGCTCTTTTACTATATCTTTTATCTTATTATTATTATCTCTTTTTTTAGTATTATAGTATATTTTTCTAGCTATAGTATAGTTATTATTCTACTATATAACTAATTTCTCTTTAATTTATTTTATTTTTACTATTACTATAGTGTTTTATAAGACCTTTATTAGTATAGCTATTACTTAGTCTAGGTCTACTATTGTCTTTATTATATCTAAGAGAAGCTAAAGTGTTTACTTTATCTCCTTAGTGTATTTACTAATCTTCTTTATTATATTAATAGTAACCTTAGTTTTATCCTTTAGTATTAGTCCTATAGAAGTTATAATAGAGGTAAATAAAGTAAAGTAGTCTAAGCCTATATATAAGTGTTTTATAATTATAGTTAACATAAGGAGAATATTTATAAAGACTAAGTCTAGTGTACTCTTTTTATTATATATTAGGACCCCTAGTAAACTAGTAAAGGCTAGCTAGTTATTATTTATTTAGCTAGCTAGTTACTTAGCTTCCTAGTTTAAGGAAACCTTAGGTTACTATATTAGATATTATATATTAAAGTCCTCTATAATAAGGGTGTTCTCTAGAGGGGTCTAGGCCTCTAAGGTATTTAATACTGTTTATATTTATAGTTCTCTATATATATTAATAAAGCATTAGCTATATACTATTATACCTAGTATATTATATAGTAGGTTTATTATAATATTAAAGGTAATAGTATTATTATAGATTCTCTAGATATATATAAGTACTTAAGGTCTTATTTCTATATTCTACTATTCTATAACAAAGGAAAAAAGTAAGTAATTTAGTATAGTTTTTATCTTTAAGTATTTATTTAGAGAGCACTATAGCTCCTAGATTATAATAATATTAGCCTACTTATAGTCTATAAAGGTAAAGGCAATATTATATATTAGCCTTAAACGTCTTATATTAATATAAAGTATTTTAAGTTATACTATTATTAGATAAAGGGAAAAAATAGTAGCACTAATATACTTAGTTCTAGGTTATTTAGTATAATACCTCTCTCTAAGATATCCTCTATTTCTTTATTAATCTATTAGAAGATATTAAGTTTATTATTATATATATCCTTAGTGGCCTATTATTAGGTAGCCTCTAGTCCTAGGCTCTTGTTAGCCCTCTTATCTACTAGTTAGGATACCTTAGTTAATATTTATTATTACTATTTTATCTTATAAAGCTTTTATCCCTTCTGCTTAATAGCTTATTTTTAGCTTTTTAAGGGCCTAGTAATAGTTATTTTCTTTTTTATTAATTATAGTAGGTAATTATAAGTACTCTTAAAGGGGCTTTTATAGTTAGTACACTATTATAGTTATTTATAAGGTCTATTTTTATAGTTAGTTTTTAGTATACTATAGTTCTTATAAAGTTATAGTTTAATATATAGTCTTACTTTATACTAGTTAAAGTAAACAATATATTATACTAGCCTAAATTTATCCTATAATAGCTATAAGATAAGGCTATTAAATAATTAAAAAGGTCTAGCCTTCTTCCCTAGGGCTATAATCTATATCTTATTATTTTAGCTTATAGTGTTCCTTATTATATAGTATTTCTCTAGTTTCTATTTTATTATTATATAGATCTTAGTGTAAATTATTTCTTTTATTATTTTAATTATATTCTCCTAATAGTTAAATATCTATAATAAGACCTCTTTAATTCTATAGAATAACTAGGCCTTAGTACTATTAATAGTAGTTATACTAAGCTATTTAAATAACTTAGTATAGCTATTAAGTATAGTCTATTTTATTTTATAGTAGTCTATAGTAACTATAAAACTAGTTAGTATTCTAGTTATCTTTTTAATATCTATAATTTATATCTTATAGATTTAAGTAATATTCTTATAAATAGTAGAGGAGAAGACCTAGTAGTAAGTGTTAAGTATTTTAATAAAGATATAGTAGTTAATATAGTATTATTAAGTTTATCCTTATATATTTCTTTTACCCTAAGGAGGTCCTTAATAGTTAGGTTTCTTTAGGCTAGCTATAGTCTAGCTATACTACTAGGGCTATCTAGTTAGTTTTATTAGCTAGTAGAAGTGTTTTATAGCTATAGGCTACTAGACTAGTATATTAGCCTTAGTTATCTTATTACCTTTAAGTATAAAGTATAGTAGCTAAGTATAGAAGTTAATAGCCTCTTAGTAATCTCTTTTACTTTATATTTATTATAAGGACTACTAGAGGTTTTTAATAAGTATATTTAAGATATATCTATAGTTATTATTAAGGGCTATAATCTTGTTTAGTTTATCCTTAGAGAGGGTTTAATAGGTCTATTACTAAGGTTCTTATAGTGTCTAACTTATATATATTATTATTAGTCTATATATTAATATACTAAGGCTAAGTTACTAGTTAAGGTCTACTATAATTCTTATAAAGTCTTCTTAGGTTAAGGTAATAAGTAGTAAGCTAAAGGGCTTATCTATAATCCTTTTATACTTTATAAGTAAACTATCCTATATAGTTATTCTTAATACTAATAATATTACTTATAATAAGGGCTAGGCACTAGGCCAAGGTAGCGGCCAAGGGGTTACTAGCCCTTGGCAAAGGAGGGCTAACATAAGCTTTTGTTGGGGTAATTGGTGTTGTTAAGGATTTTGGTGATGTGCATGCGTACGCACTAACAGTGCGTGCCAAGAAAAGTATGTAAGAGGGAAGGTTAACTGTTTTGTAAGCACACAGCCAATAGCCCTTGCTAAAGTACTAACATAAAATGCAGGGCAAGCCGCCTGGGCTGAGGCGCGAACCTCAATCCCAGCTTCCTAGTTGGGCTAGTTACCACCTATGGACTGGGTCCTCGTTGTGCAAGGGGTGCAGGGATGTGGTGCCCACCCCCTCCCTGGTAGATCCCGCTATGCAGTTGGTTCAGTGTTGCGACATTTACTGCAACTTTGGAGTTACTGAACAAACTTCACAATGAATAAGACAACAAGCTTGCGTAGAGAAACTATCTGAAATCTATTTATACAAACAAGCCCACGGGTCGTCAATGCCACACTTTCTGAGCTCGGGGCCTTTACCAAAGTCTTTGAAAGGGCCTGGGACGTGGTGCTGAGCAGCCCACTCCTGAATCTAACAATAAACAGCGGGTCAGTCATGAGTCCCCCTGAATCGGCGGCTGCACTCACCCTGCTGAAATTACGACACTCGTGCACAACAGTAGAGCGAGCCCTAACATCACCATATTCTAGACTGTATTGGAAAACGTTTGGTACAACATCTCCCGTGCACTGAATTGACTGCCTGAGTGAGTCTATGCAATGGTCTAGGTGCGTAATACTTAAGTGATCGCCCCCGCGATCTTCAAGCGCCGCTTCAGGTGATGGGTATAAGAGGTATGGGTTATGTGTGGTGTTCCATTGCGGTTCGAGGAAGTAGTAGAGCCCCTTCCGAATGTTATCCATGCAATGTAGATCGTGGAAGACATTGAGGACGACTAGGTATCCGCTCCCCTCAGACTCAAGTTCGGGTGCAGTCTTATTTGGTAGCATTCGTGCCTCTTCTTCCGTGATGTGCGTGAACATGTCTGTTCAGAAAGACTTGTCAGCTCGGCCTTCTAAGAGCATCGAAAATGGCATTTTTCTCACTTTCGTACAAACTCTGCCAAGCCTGATTGGTTTTCATCGAAGGCCTTCCCTGGAAATCGCTTTCGCCTCCTTCTACCGAGCTCGCAAATTTGGTCAATTGATACTCAATAGCATCATTAGCAGGAGCTACAAGATATTAGATACACTTAGAAGAGTCTCTCGGCGTGAATCCACTTACAATAGAGGGCAAACGAACTCTTGGCTGAGCTCAATTGATTCCAAGTTGCCCGCCTTGGTTGCTCACTTCTGTAGAACAAATGGCCGAGCAGTCCGAGATTCAGCATTACCGACAAGCCGAAAGCAAATACGACAGTCCAGAAACACTTGTGCTGACATGACTTCCGAGCATGTTCCACATTCTCATCCTTATACCCAGACAACGAAGACGAAAGTAGACTCTCCTCAGAAGGAGAGCCGTTGATTTCGTCGAATTCACCCATACTGAGGTGGGTTTTCAATGGGAAACGATGTGCTTGGGTCGCCATCAGCTACCATGGAAAACAGTCAAGGTAGCAGTCTATTCTCTAAACGTTGAGAGCAACTAGGAGACACTTTAAGTTCCCGTTATCCGAACGAACATCTGACTGTGCCTTGATTGGAGAATATTTCCCTCAATATGGCGCAATCCAAAGGCAACCACCAACAAGCAGTTGGCGAAAACTCCCTTTGCATTTTCGGTGGTTATAGTGCAGATCTACCCTTGTTAATGGACCCATTTTCGGACCGACTTCATCACGGAAAACCGGCAAATACGTCTTACTCGATGTGGATACCCCATCAGCGTGCCGGAAGCAGATAGGTGCGAGGAGGCAGCGGGCGGTTGGTCCCTGAGCTTCAAAAGTCGTTCATTTTTCAACCAACGGGAGGTGGGGTAGGTGGGGGGGGTATGGGCACAGAGACAAGCTGCGGAGATGAGTCCAGAACTTCTGCACTGCTAAGGTCTTATACAGTCTGTTGCATTAGCAGCGTCCAAAACCTACTTTTTAGTCTATACGTTAGCAACACTATTATAATAACTACCCTAGTTAGGGTTACACAGGGGGGTTACCCTACTAAGTAGCTATATACTTTTAAATTATTTTATATTATATAAATACTATAGTATAAATAGCTTTAATTAATAAGCTTATTACTATTACTATTTAATAATAGTACTAAAGAAGAAGGAGGATATTACTTTTAGTAGTATAAAGGTATTACTAGTACTACTAGCTAATAGTACTTAAGACTATAAGGCTACCTATAAAAGATTATTATTATATATAGTTATTAAGTGTCTTATAGTAGTAGTAATAAGGTTAATAATAGTTATTAAGATACTATAAAAGCTAGTAATTACTATAGTAGTAGTAAAAAAATTAATAATAACCTTTAAGATACTAAGGAAGTTAGTAAAAGTAACTATTAATAAAGAAGAGGTTAATAATAATAATAATAATAATAATAATAATAATAATAATAATAATAATAATAATAATAATAATAATAATAATAATAATAATAATAATAATAATAATAATAATAATAATAATAATAGTAATAGTAGTAAGCTTACTAATAATAATAAAGAGCCTATATAATAAGTACTTTTTATTTTTAACTTCTTTAAAATACTATTATAAACTTTATTACTATTATAGTAGTAATAAAGGGTAACTACTACTATAGCTACTTTTTTACTACTACTATTACTAACTAAGGTAATAATCTATTTTACTTTTAGCCTCTAGTTTAATAGTATTATAGTACTATAAGTTTAGCCTTTTTAAATAGTATAGTAGTTAATAAGTTAAGTATTAGTAAGTATAATAATTAAGTTAAAGTAAAAAAAGTAAATCTTAAAAAAGATAAAAATACGCCTTTAAAAGTAACTTAGTAAGTAATACTTACTATTAAAGTTATAGATAACTATTAAGTTTAATAAAAAAAAAAAACTATAAAAGTAAAAAATAATACTTACTATAGTAATAACTTTAGTAAAGTAAGTAGTAAATAGTTAGCCTTACTATAGGCTAAACTTAGCTTTTAACTAAGTAACCTAGGCTACTAGACTTAAGATATCTTCTTTAGTATAAAGCTTATATACTTTACTAGTTTATTTATATTAGTATTTAGTATACTATAATTAGTTATAAAGTTAATAAGTAAATAACCTAACTATAGTAAGTACTCTAACTATAGTAAGTACTTTAACTATAGTAAGTATTCTAACTATAGTAAGTAACTTAACTATAGTAAGTAACTTAACTATAATAGCTAGCTATTATATATAAAATTAATAAAAAAAATAGTAATAAGTTTAATAAGAAATAAAATTAACTAAGAGAAGAATATAAAAAAGGACCTATAGTAAGATTTAATAAAGTATTATTAGTATATAGATTAAGTAAGTTACTATAATAGTAATAAGGTAAGTAATAATACTAACTAGTATTTAATTATTAATAAAGTCTACTATAAGTTACTTACTAGTAACCTTAAAGGTTAATAAAATATAATACTTTACTATAAAGTAACTTTAAAAACCTTATTACTAGGCCTAGTAGTTATAGTTACTTAGTAATAAGTAAAAAACAAGATGCCTATATAAGGTAAAATTATAAGTAATTTACCCTCTATAGTAGTAGTTAAAGAAGGTAAAAATCCTACTAGTAGACCTTTACTGCCTACTATAAATAACTTTATTAGTAATATAGTAGTTAATTTATCCTTTAGTAGTAAAAAAGTTAACTTATATACCTAGTAGTAATATTAACTACCTTTTTACTAGTAGTTATCTTTAATTTAACCTTATTATTATTTACTTATTACTTTATTAGTTACTTTATTACTAGTACTATAAACTCCTTATATAGTAAAAGAGGTTAAAGTACTATTATTATTACCCCTATAACCTAGAGAGTAGTTACCTATAGTATAGTTACTAAAGTTAAGAGATTTTACTAGCTAGTTTCTTAAAGTTAAAAGGTAATAATAAGGCTATAAGGGTAATACTAATATAGCTCTTTAGTAATTATAAAGCTTATTATTAAGTCTAGTAGTTATTTAGTATATTTTAAAAGAGTAGTATAAAGAGAAAAGTATACTTATATCTTTTGTTAACACTATATAGAGGTTAATTAAGACTTTTTTATTTACTTAATAGTATTATAAGTATAGTAAATATAACTTTACTAGCTTTAACTAAAGGTATAAATTACTATATATTACTAATAAAGTTAATAAAGTTAATAATATTAATAAGCTCCCTTTTATAAATATTATAACTAATAAGGTAATAGGTAACCTTAAGAAAAGGAGATTTAGTTAGTTAAATTAAATCTAGTAGTTATAACTATACTAACCTCTGTGTAGTAAATACTCTCTTTATATCTTTACCTCTATAGTTAGACTATTTATTATTACTTATTATCTATATAAGTTAATATCTTTTTAACTTTATAATATATAATAAGCTTAATAATAATAACTTTAGTCTTAATAAGTTATATAGTAATAAAGCTAGTAACCTAATATAAGTAGTTAATAATAGGTTATTAATAGATTTATATAAAAGTAGTAAAAAGTAATATAATAAGGCTAATAGTAAAAGTAAATAAGTAGTTACTATAGTTAGATTTCTTTACTATTTATTAATAGTTATTTTTTTTCTTTATTACTACTTTAATAATAGTACTTTCTTTACTAGTTATAGTAGTAACTTTAACCTTACTATTATTATTAAATTCTTTTTTATTAATTAATATATTATTAAATAACCCTTATATACTATTAAAGTTAATAAATAAGTAATAAAAATACCCTTTTATTTACTTTATCCCCTAATTAACCTCTACTATATAGTTATAAGGTAGCTCTTTAAATTCTTATAAATCCCCCTTATCTCTGTTCTATACTAGGTACTACGTATAAAGAAGCTTTTTAAGGTTACTAAATACCTCCTTAATAAGGTTAAAGTTAAGTAAATATAGTAGTAGATATAATAGTTATATACTAACTAAATTATATACCTCTTAAATATCTTATTAGTAATAAAAGCTAGTGTTATCTATAATAATAACTAACTTTACTATAAAAAAGTCACTATACTTAGGTAAAACCCTCTTTTTTATTTACACTATAAACTTATTACTATTTATTAAGCCTTACCTTAATATACCCTCTAACTAGCACTAAAACCTTAACTAGTACTACTATATACCTAAGACACCTTACTAAGCATAAATATATACTATAGACAGTTACTAGACAGATAGTATTATAAATAACTACTTTAGCTACTACTAATAATAGCTACTACTATAGCCTACTACTACTATAGATAGCTACTACTATAGACTACTACTACTATAAATAGCTACTACTACTATAGACTACTACTACTATAGATAACTACTACTACTATAAACTACTACTATAGACTACTACTACTATAGAATACTACTACTATAGATAGCTATTACTCTTATAGACTACTACTACTATAGATAGCTACTACTACTATAAATTACTACTATAGACTACTACTACTATAGACTATTACTACTATAGACTACTATTACTATAGACTACTACTATTATAAATAGCTACTACTACTATAGACTACTACTACTATAGACTACTACTACTATAAAATACTACTACTATAAATAACTACTATTTTTATAGACTACTACTACTATAAATAGCTATTACTACTATAAACTATTACTATAGACTACTACTACTATAGACTACTACTACTATAGACTACTACTACTACAGACTACTACTACTATAGATAGCTATTACTATTATAAACTATTACTATAGACTACTACTACTATAGACTACTACTACTATAGACTACTACTACTATAGACTACTACTACTATAGATAGCTACTATTACTATAGACTACTACTACTATAGACTACTACTACTATAGATAGCTACTACTACTATAGACTACTACTACTATAGACTACTACTACTATAAATAGCTACTACTACTATAAATAACTACTATAGACTACTACTACTATAGACTACTACTACTATAGAATACTATTACTATAGATAGCTACTACTTTTATAGACTACTACTACTATAAATAGCTATTACTAATTATAACTACTTTTAATACTTATAATAAAATAGCTATAAAAGTAAAACTTTATATTCTAAGTATACTAGCTTTTTTACTTTAAAAAAGTCTTATTAGTATTAAAACCTTAAAGCTAATTACCTAAAAAGGTTATTTACTAAGAAGTAAAATAAGACTTAATCTACTAAAGGTTTTCTAGAAAGACTTATTTCTTAGATAAAATATAAGCCTTACTAGTCTTCTTTACTATACACTAGGTCTTTATATTACTATTAAGTACTATATAGTAGTACTTTTAACGTTTTTTAGTCTTAACCTTAGTATTACTTTTAGTATCTTTATCTTTATTTTTACCTTAAACTTTATTATAGTTACCTTACTATTCCTTTAATTCTTTTAAACTTTACTTCTTAGTATAAACTAATAAGTCTAAAAACTCCCTTAAAGTAGTAGTAAAATACTAAACACTAATAACTAAAGAGTAGGTTTTTAAGGCTACTAGTAAAATATTTTATTACTTCTATAGTATATTATACTATTATATCTATAGTATTACTTTTTTTATAAGTATAAGGTTAAAGATTATAAGATTTTTCCTTTATAGACTACTAATCCTCTAGAAAGTACTACTACTAAAACTAGTAATATAGCCTTATTATTTTACTTTACTAATAAGTATAACTACTACTACCTAATATTCCTAGCTAACCCTATAATAAGGTAAAGTATTACTTTTAATCTAGCTACTTAACTAAGTCTTAAAGAATTTAGTATAAGAGAGTTTACTCTTAAGGCTCTATATTAAGAATTAGGTAAAAGTAAGTCTTTTCTCTTTATATTCTTAGGCTTCTTCTAGTGCTTCTTATAGTGTCTTAATTACTATATTCTTTACTTAGGTATCTTTATAGCTAATAATACTTATAATAAACTATAAGATATATATAGATAGACTAATATTTAAGTAATTAGTATATTTATAATTTAAAGAATTAATATAAGTACTTATAGCCTTTACTCTCTTGTTCTTTATTATTTTAATAAACTATTTTATAGTATAGCTAATTCTATTTATTAGTAACTATTTAAAAGATATATTAGTAATTTACTTACTCTCCTTATACTATAGTTACTACTAGAGTAGCTATAGCACTTATTAAAAGCCTTAGTTATAATTAGGTAAGCATAAAACCTTTAGTATACTGCTTAAGTAAAAAGGTAAAAGTAAAGAAAAGTATTAGGTTGTCTTAAGCCTAGTAGAACCTATTTATTTAAAAACAGTTAGTATAACTTTTATTAATAGGTAATACCTAGCTAGGCTAGTATAAAAGTAATAAAGCAAGAAAACAATAATTATATATAGTAGTACTACTTAGTGCTAGTCTTTTCCTAAGGGGACTATAGTTAACTATTAGTGTTATTTATATAACACCTATAAAACACTTTAAGTAATATAAACCTTAATTAAACTACTATAAAAGTAAACTATTAGCCTAAATAGACTAGCTAGGCTAAGCACTATCTTTAACTAAGGCTAACTAATAAAGCATCTATATATAGGATATTTAGTTAGAATTAGCTAATAGGTAACCTATACCCCCTAAGTCCTTTACTAAAGCATAAGGTAAATAAAACCTATATAAGTAAGCCCTAGAAACCCTAAGTGCTAGTCTTTTTCCTAAGGGGACTATAGTTAACTATTAGTGTTATTTATATAACACCTATAAAACACTTTAAGTAATATAAACCTTAATTAAACTACTATAAAAGTAAACTATTAGCCTAAATAGACTAGCTAGGCTAAGTACTATCTTTAACTAAGGCTAACTAATAAAGCATCTATATATAGGATATTTAGTTAGAATTAGCTAATAGGTAACCTATACCCCTAAGTCCTTACTAAAGCATAAGGTAAATAAAACCTATATAAGTAAGCCTAGAAACTAACTAATAAAGCCTTATTAATATAGTACTAAAGCCCTAGATAAATCCTAAATATAATAAAGCCCTAATAACTATAAGTTACCTAAAGCTACTAAGGAAAAGAAATATATAAGTATAGATATAGTAAACCTATAGGAGTTAAGAATAATCTAGAGACAGTAAAGAAAGACTAGTTAAGAAGACAAGAGAATATATAATATATATAACTACACTATTACTAGTATATATTAGTAAATTCCTATATAGCTAGAATAAAGATAAAAGGCTTAGTGTTAGTATAGGCAGTTATAATATAAGAGGTACTAGTTCCCTAAGGTTAGCTAATAACCTTTGTTCTATTTATAGTAGTATCTTTATTATTACCTAATACTATATACCTTAGTAGTAGGCTACTTAGTAAAGGCTAGTTATAGGTTAAGAATAACCTATAGTAGTTATAGGGGAGGTTAACTATCCCTATATTACTACTATATAAGCATTATACTAGGCTAAGAAAACCTCTCTATACCTTAACCCCCTATAGTAGAGAAATAACCCCTATTCTTAGCACTAACCTATTAACTTAGGAGTATTATATAGTAGTTATATAGAGGTTAACTATCTTATTATTACTACTATATAAGTCTTTATATAGGTTATTAGAATCTTACTATATCTAGGTTTATCTACACTATACACTGTTTCCCTTAATCCTTAAGACTATTATTACTTAGGTTATATCCTATAGTAGTTATAGGGGAGGTTAACTGTCCCTATATTACTACTACAAGACCCTTATTTAGGTCTAGTCCTACCCTAAGGGCTATATATTTAGTCTAAGATATTTATCCTAGGACAAGATAGATTTATTATACTAAGAGAAGCATAAGTGCTTTCTCTCTTAACCTATAAAAGAGTTATACTATATACTACCTACTTTAATTATATTACTATTAAGATTACGCTATCTAGCCTAATAAGATATAACTAGTGTAATATTATATAGTAAATTAGGATATATAGAAAACCTAGGTCACTAGTCCTCCTAATATAGAGAAAAGACTAAGACCTAGGTTACCTTAATTCTACTTTAATTACTAGCTTAATATCTAATATATATACTATAGTTTAACCTTATTAGGCTTTAGATAGATATATAGCCTATAGGCTAGTTAACTATAAGTCCCTAAGAGGATTTAGCCTATTTACACAAGGCTCCCTATATAAGTATTACCTTTGTCTAAAACACTACTATATACGCCCTATAGGATATAATATATATTATAAACCTTACCTATAGTAAAAACTAGCCTATAGGCTAGAAGTCTTTCTATAGCTACTACTAGTAGCTATTATAGTATACTTATAAGGCTATATTATTACTAAGATATATATTAACTAAGCTATATAGTTATAGCCTATAAATAAAACTATCTAGCGTAAGGCCTTAATATATTAAACTACTAGGGAATATAGATATCTTTAAGGGCCTATAGCTATTATAGTGCCTTAACACTAGGCTAAGCCTAAAGGCGCCTAATCTAGGATTTAGCACTATAAAGAGCAGTTATAATACTATAGTTAAAGCTATTTAGTGTTTAATTATAGCTATCCTTGTCTAGCTAAAGGCCTTAATATAGGGAATAAAAAGGAATATAGATATCTTTAAGGCCTATAGCTATTATAGTGCCTTAACACTAAGCTAAGCTTAAAGGCGCCTAATCTAGGATTTAGTACTATAAAGAGTAGTTCTAATACTATAGTTATAGCTATTTAGCGTTTATATATAGTTATCCTTGTCTAGCTAAAGGTATTAATATAGGAACAATAAGTAAATATAGATATTTTAAGGCCTATAGCTATTATAGTGCCTTAACACTAAGCTAAGCTTAAAGGCGCCTAATCTAGGATTTAGTACTATAAAGAGTAGTTCTAATACTATAGTTATAGCTATTTAGCGTTTACTTATGTCTACCTTTGTCTAGCTAAAGGTCTTAATATAGGGAATAATAAGTAAATATAGATATCTTTAAGGGCCTATAGCTATTATAGTGCCTTAACACTAAGCTAAGCTTAAAGGCGCCTAATCTAGGATTTAGTACTATAAAGAGTAGTTCTAATACTATAGTTATAGCTATTTAGTGTTTACTTATGTTTACCTTTATCTAGCTAAAGGTCTTAATATAGGGAATAATAAGTAAATATAGATATCTTTAAGGGCCTATAGCTATTATAGTGCCTAACACTAGGCTAAGCCTAAAGGCGCCTAATCTAGGATTTAGTACTATAAAGAGTAGTTATAATACTATAGTTATAGCTATTTAGCGTTTACTTATAGCTATCTTATCTAGCTAAAGGTCTTAATATAGGAATAAAAGGAATATAGATATCTTTAAGGGCCTATAGCTATTATAGTGCCTAACACTAAGCTAAGCTTAAAGGCGCCTAATCTAGGATTTAGTACTATAAAGAGTAGTTCTAATACTATAGTTATAGCTATTTAGTGTTTACTTATGTTTACCTTTATCTAGCTAAAGGTCTTAATATAAGGAATAATAAGTAAATATAGATATCTTTAAGGGCCTATAGCTATTATAGTGCCTTAACACTAAGCTAAGCTTAAAGGACCTAATCTAGGATTTAGTACTATAAAGAGTAGTTCTAATACTATAGTTATAGCTATTTAGGTTTACTTATGTCTACCTTTATCTAGCTAAAGGTCTTAATATAGAGAATAACAAAGGAATATAGATATCTTTAAGGGCCTATAGCTATTATAGTGCCTTAATACTAAGCTAAGCCTAAAGGCGCCTAATCTAGGATTTAGTACTATAAAGAGTAGTTCTAATACTATAGTTATAGCTATTTAGCGTTTACTTATATCTACCTTTGTCTAGTTAAAGGTCTTAATATAGGGAATAATAAGTAAATATAGATATTTTTAAGGGCCTATAGCTATTATAGTGCCCTAACACTAAGCTAAGCTTAAAGGCGCCTAATCTAGGATTTAGTACTATAAAGAGTAGTTCTAATACTATAGTTATAGCTATTTAGTGTTTACTTATGTCTACTTTTATTAGCTAAAGGTCTTAATATAGAGAATAATAAGTAAATATAGATATTTTTAAGGGCCTATAGCTACTATAGTACTTTAACACTAGGCTAAGCCTAAAGGCGCCTAATCTAGGATTTAGTACTATAAAGAGTAGTTATAATACTATAGTTATAGCTATTTAGTGTTTACTTATAGCTATCTTTGTCTAGCTAAGGTCTTAATATAGGGAATAAAAAGGAATATAGATATCTTTAAGGGCCTATAGCTATTATAGTGCCTTAACACTAAGCTAAGCTTAAAGGGCCTAATCTAGGATTTAGTACTATAAAGAGTAGTTCTAATACTATAGTTATAGCTATTTAGTGTTTACTTATAGCTATTCTACCTATTACTAAAGTGCCTTCTACTAAAGTATTATAAGGTTTACTAACCTAACTAGTAAAAATATTAGGCACTAGGCCTTCTATTATTACTAGGCTTCCTAGGCTTATAGACTGCCTAGGTAACTACTCCTCTAGAGGTACTAAGCTCTATAGTTATCCTTATAACTAAGGAACACTGCCTTTATAAGGCTATTTAGAGTACACTAACTAGAGTTAGGCTTTAGATAATAAGGACAAGTAGATAGTTTTAGGAAGGTATAATGTAGCTAGAAGGCTACTATAAGAACTATAATAGACACTAAGAGGCTCTTACTATACCTTACTAAGACCTTTAACTACTAGAGTAAGTAATCTTTAGTCTAGTTAAGGTAATACCTTTAACTAAACACTATAATATAAGAGTATTTAGCCTAGTGTTATAGTTAGTATATAAGCTATAATATATTATATAAAGCCTTTAAGCTATTATAGTATAGCTTAACTAGGCTATAAACCCTAGATTATTTAAGACCTATAATATATATAGTACTTAACACTAGGCAAGGCCTATAGGTAACTAACTAAGGTTAAAGCACTATAAGAGTAGTTTATATACTAAAGTTATAGCTATTTAGTGTTTACTTATAGTTATCTTTACCTATTACTAGTAATACCTTCTATATAAGTATTACTAGGCGTTACTAACCTAACTAGTAGTAATAGTAGACATAAGGGCCTTTATTTATACTAGGCTTCTCTAGGCTTATAGACTACCTAGGTAACTACTCCTCTAGAGGTACTAGAGCTCCTGTAGTATATCCTTATAACTAAGGAATACTACCTTATAAGGCTATTTAGAGTACACTAACTAGGAGTTAGGCTTTAGATAATAAAGGACAAGTAAATAGTTTTAAGAAAGTATAATATAGCTAGAAGGCTACTAAAGAGCTAAAAGGTATACTAAGAGGCTCTTACTATACCTACTAAGACCTCTAATTACTAAAGTAGGTAATCTTTAGTCTAGTTAAAGGTAATACCTTTAACTAAACACTATAATATAGAGTATTTAGCCTAGTGCTATAGGTAGTCTAGTAGCTAAAGATAGCTATAGTCTATAGCCTTTAGACTTAGGTTATACAGAGGGAAGTAGCCTCTTTATTATATTTACTATACTATCCTACTAAAACTAGCTAATATAATTATATCTATATTACCTATACTAACTATATTTAGTTTAATACTACTACTGTTTACTTTTAAAACCTATATATAAAGTAACTAAAAGATAATATATTATAGAGTTATTTTAATAATAGCCCCTAGAGTAATATTTAGCTTTACTTTTTACTAATAGAGTAGTAAAGGATATATATTATATATAGGGTTAACCTAATACCTACTAAGGTAGGCAGAAGAGCGCTACTACTATTAGATCTATATACCCTTTATAGGCCCTTTAACACTTTTTAAGCTAAAACTCTACTCTACTAGGTTTTACCTAGAAAAAATATTTCCTAAAAAAAAGATTAGTATAAGAAAACAAAAAAATTAACTTATAGCTATATAAACCTTATCTAATTCTATATAAACAGGAAAAAGGTACCCTAGAAAAGAAAAGTTAAGAACTAATAACAAGGTTAAGTATTATATTTATATAGTAATATATAGTGTATTTTATAGCTATAAGTTAGCTAGTTATAGTAGTAAAGTTAGTATAATTATATTTACTAGGTTTATAGAGATATCTAGGTTTAAAGTTTAAAAAACTAGTAATAAGCTCTCTAAAGTAGCCTAACTAGACACCTATAGTCTAGGAACTTGTTAAGGGCTAAGGAGCCTTATAGAAAGTAGGTCTAGCTAATCTCTAGTAGATTTAGTCTATTATATAGATTTATATAAGGAAGGTAAAGACTAAAAGATATATAACTAGGGTTACTATAGATACACTTACTAAGTAAGCTAACAGTAAAAAGAAGGCTATTAGGTTACTTTAAACTATTAAGTTATATATCTATAGGTTATATTTATATAGTACTAAGTAAGTTACCTTTTACTAACATAGGACCCTAAAGGTATATACCTTTCTAGGTACCTTACTTCTTTTCTAGGGTACCTTTATAAAACCTTAAATAAGTCTATCTATAGTAGGCTAATCTTATAGGTCCTTTACTGTTATATTAGGGGTATAATACTATATAATACCTTAGAGTATTAGAACTATAGGCTGCCCCTTATAGGTAAGATATATATCTACTATAGTATACCTAATATTCTTTATAGGTAACTTGTTTCTTTTCTAGGGTACTTGTTTCTTTTCTAGGTACCTTTATAAAACCTTAAATAAGTCTATCTACAGTAGGCTAATCTTGTAGGTCCTTTTACTATTATATTAGGGTATAATGCTCTATAATACCTTAGAGTATTAGAACTATAGGCTGCCCCTTATAGGCAAGATATATATCTATTATAGTTACCTAATATTCTTTCTAGGGTAACTTATTTCTTTTTCTAGGGTACCTTTTTATAAAACCTTAAATAAATCTATCTATAGTAGGCTAATCTTATAGGTCTTTTACTGTTATATTAGGGGTATAATACTCTATAATACCTTAGAGTATTAGAACCTAGGCTGCCCCTTATAGGTAAAATATATATCTATTATAGTATACTTAATATTCTTTCTAGGGTAACTTGTTTCTTTCTAGGGTACCTTGTTTCCTTTTCTAAGTACCTTTATAAAACCTTAAATAAGTCTATCTATAGTAGGCTAATCTTATAGGTCCTTTTACTATTATATTAGGGTATAATGCTCTCTAATACCTTAGAGTATTAGAACTATAGGCTACCCCTTATAGGCAAAATATATATCTATTATAGTATACCTAATATTCTTTCTAGGGTAACTTATTTCTTTTCTAAGGTACCTTGTTTCTTTTCTAAGGTACCTTTATAAAACCTTAAATAAGTCTATCTATAGTAGGCTAATCTTATAGGTCTTTTACTATTATATTAGTAGTATAAGGCTTTATAATACCTTAGAGTACTAGAACTATAGGCTACCCCTTATAGGTAAAATATATACCTTTTATAGTATACTTAATATTTTTTCTAGGGTACCTTGTTTTTTTTCTAGGGTACCTTATTTCTTTTCTAGGGTACCTTTATAAAACCTTAAATAAATCTATCTATAGTAGGCTAATCTTATAGGTCTATTTACTATTATATTAGGAGTATAATACTTTATAATACCTTAGAGTATTAGGACTATAGGCTACCCTTTATAAGTAAAATATATATCCTTTATAGTATACCTAATATTCTTTTCTAGGGTACCTTGTTTCCTTTTCTAGGTACCTTTATAAAACCTTAAATAAATCTATCTATAGTAGGCTAATCTTATAGGACCTTTACTATTATATTAGTAGTATAAGGCTTCTTAATACCCTAGAGTATTAGAACTATAGGCTACCCCTTATAGTAAAATATATATCCTTTATAGTATACCTAATATTCTTTCTAAGGTACCTTATTTCCTTTTCTAGGGTACCTTTATAAAACCTTAAATAAATCTATCTATAGTAGGCTAATCTTATAGACCTTTACTATTATATTAGTAGTATAAGGCTTCTAATACCTAGAGTATTAGAACTATAGGCTACCCCTTATAGGTAAATATATATCTTTATAGTATACCTAAATTCTTTCTAAGGTACCTTATTTCTTTTCTAGGGTACTTTATAAAACCTTAAATAAATCTATCTATAGTAGGCTAATCTTATAGGTCCTTTTCTATTATATTAGTAGTATAATCTTCTTAATACCTAGAGTATTAGACTATAGGCTGCCCCTTATAGTAAAATATATATCTTTATAGTATACCTTTTTCTTTCTAGGGTACCTTGTTTCTTTTCTAAGGGTACCTTG
>NW_026850723.1:0-52233 GCF_030913465.1 Colletotrichum navitas
TATATAATAGTTATAAGCCTAGTTTATGCTATATACCTTAATAGTATAGCCCCTAGCTAGTGTCTAAGCATTATAGACCCTAGGGGTTACAATTTCCCCCTAAGGTAGAAACTATAAAAAACCACCCCTATTAGCTTAGTAAGTAGATTACTAGCAAGACTATAATAGTAGTAAAACTAAAAAAGCAGTAAGTCTATAACAGTAGTTAGACTATAAAAAGCCTTTTATAATCTAAGGAGGTATATTATACAGTAATATAAGGTATTAGTTACTACTATATAATTAATAGTGTTATTTTTATATATAATATATAGCTACTAGTAGTAAAATAAAAAAGGCTATAACTACTTATTATATTAGCGTTAGCTAGGCTACCTAATTTACTAGGCCTACTAGGTTTAATACTTTAGTAAAAAGCCTATATAGCCTTTCTTTATATATATACTAAAGCTACTAAAGTAAGTACCTAGATTAAGTAAAGACCTATACCTTAAAGCTAGTTAAAATTAGCTTTATTAAGATAGTTATTATTTTTTAGCTTTAGCTTATAAATTAAACTATTATCTTATTAATAGTAAAATTAAAGCTAGCTATATAAAAGAAGTCTTTAGTTACTTAGATATAAGCTAACTATTAGTTAACTTTCTAGTATATATTTAGTATCTAGGCCTTTTTTTACTCTACTAGCTAGTTCTAGGCTAAGAACTTAAAAAAGTTAAATAACTAAAGCTAAGTATAAAGTTACTAAAAGTAGTCTTTAGTTATAAAGTATATAAATAAATATATAAGGTTTCTTTTTATTATTAAGTTAACTAATATTTTAATATTTAAGATTTAAGGTATATACTTATATAAATTAAAATACTTAAGAAAAAGTAAATCTTATTAGTAAAAGTATTTTTTTACTAATATACTTATAACTTTTATTAATAAAAGCTAGTCTTAAATAATAGTACTATATTTATTTAATTAACTTATTATTAAATTAACTATAAAGGTATATAATAAAAAAAAGGTTAATTAAGATATTAATATTAGATAACTTATAGACCTTAGGCTACTAGTCTAGTACTTTAAAAAAGATAAAAGAGCCTAGAGGGCCTAGGTCTACTAGAGGCTTATTAGGCTAGATTATTATATTATTATACTACTTTAGGTAGTAGTTATTTAGGTAAGTAATAGTAAGGTCCTTTAGTAGTACCTTTATATAAATAGTACTATAAATAAAGGTATCTAAATTAGAAGATATTATAATTTTAATAATAATATTAGTAATAATATTAAAATTAGTAGTAGTTATTAATAATATAATATTTTAAAATAATATATTATTATATATCTTTAAAAATAAAAAGTAAAAGTAAAAAGGGATCTATATTAAGGTTAATAAGGTCTACTTATACTTAAAGAAATAGCCCTTTAAGTATAAGTAGACCTTACTAACTTTAATAAAAGGTAAAAGTAAATTAGACTATAGTAATTAATACTAAAAGCTAATAGTTTTAAAGTACTTTTATTTATATAGTATTTTACTTATACTAAAAGTACTAATAATATTTATTTTTATATAAAGATATATTATAATTTAAGTAACTTTACTAGGTTTTTTATTACTAGTTACTAAATATTTACTTAAGAGCCTTTTATTACTATATATTATACTAGAAGTAAAATAAAGCCTTTTTTTATAATTCTTATTAGTAGTCTAATAATAAAAGATTAGTCTTTTATTTATAAGACTATTACTAAAGTTATAAAACCTAGTAACCTTTTACTAATACTTTAAACTATTAAATAAGCTAAAAAAAAAGTAGTTATTACTATTAATATTAGTATATAACCTTTAGTTACTTTAGGCTTTTTTTTTAGCTAAAGATAAAAGGTATTAATAATAATAACTTTAAATAAAAAAGTCTAAGTAATAGCTTACTAAGATTCTTAATATATATAGTAGTTAAAGTAATATAAGACCTTTATATAGTTACTAATATTTATTTTATTTATAGTATAATTATAGTTATTTATTAGCTAAAGGACTAGAAGGTCTTTTTAAATATCTAGGCTAAAAACCTCTTAAGTAGTCTACTTTACTACTATTTTACTAGCTAGCTAGTAGTAGCTTTAGACTATACTTTTAGCTTAGTTACTTTAATATACTATAGTAAAAAAAAGTATAAAGGTATTATTTTTTTAGTTAATTTAGTTAACTTATATAAAAATAAACTAGTTAATATATATATTTATATACTAAAGTAGTTTATAAATATATACTAGGCTATTAGTAGTAAAAATATAGTATATTTAGTCTTATAGAATACTTTAGCCTTTTTTACTTTTTTTAGTAATAAGTATAATATTAATACTACTATTCTTTTAGTATATACTAAAGGCTTTAACTTACTAGCTTTAAAAGGCCTAGAAAAGCCTAACTAAAGTAAAAAAGTTATTTAAAAATATATAATATATAGCTATTAGTAATAAGGTAAAAAAGGCTATAACTACTTACTATATTAGTATTAGCTAAGCTACCTAATTTACTAGGCCTACTAGGTTTAGTGCTTTAGTAAAAAGCCTATATAGCCTTTTTTTATATATATACTAAAGCTACTAAAGTAAGTACCTAGATTAAGTAAAGACCTATACTTTAAAGCTAGTTAAAATTAGCTTTATTAAAATAGTTATTATTTTTTAGCTTTAGCCTATAAATTAGACTATTACTTTATTAATAATAAAATTAAAGCTAGCTATATAAAAAAAGTCTTTAGTTACCTAGATATAAGCTAACTATTAGTTAACTTTCTAGTATATATTTAATATCTAGGCCTTTTTTTAGTCTACTAGCTAGTTTTAGGCTAAGAACTTAAAAAAGTTAAATAACTAAAGCTAAGTATAAAGTTACTAAAAGTAGTTCTTAGTTATAAAGTATATAAATAAATATATAAGGTCTTTTTTTTATTATTAAGTTAACTAATATCTTAATATTTAAGATTTAAAGTATATACTTATATAAATTAAAATACTTAAAAAAAAGTAAATTTTATTAGTAAAAGTATCCTTTTACTAATATACTTATAATCTTTATTAATAAAGGCTAGCCTTAAATAATAATACTATATTTATTTAGTTAACTTACTATTAAATTAACTATAAAGGTATATAATAAAAGAAAAAGTTAATTAAAGTATTAATATTAAATAACCTATAGACCTTAGGCTACTAGTCTAGTACTTTAAAAAAGATAAAGGAGCCTAGAGGGCCTAGGTCTACTAGAGGCTTATTAGGCTAAATTATTATATTATTATACTACTCTAGGCAGTAGTTATCTAGGTAGGTAATAGTAAGGTCCTCTAGTAGTACCTCTATATAGATAATACTATAGATAAAGGTATCTAAATTAGAAGATATTATAATTTTAATAATAATATTAGTAATAATATTAAAATTAGTAGTAGTTACTAATAAAATAATATTCTAAAATAATTTATTATTATATATCTCTAAAAGTAAGGGGTAAAAGTAGAGGGGGATCTATATTAGGGTTAGTGAGGTCTGCTTGCACTTAAAGGGATATATTTGCCTTAGTAACTATTTTTCAGGATTCAAGTTTCCAGGGCCGCCAGGTTTGAACACACGAAGAATGTTGCCTGTAGTGTGCATTGTGCCAAGAGATAGGAAGGTTACAACGCTTAGCAGATCGACTGCTACAGCCTATCACATTGTACAAGTTAACGCCTAAAGGAAGCGAGACCGCCTTCTACAAATGCCCAGTGAGTGACGCCTTTGATTGGCTTTCAAAATATTTAGTGTAGCCCACTAATTACCGATAACGCTCTATTGATCTTGGCAAAGATGCCGTTGGATAAGAGGTGGAGAAATCAAATACCGAGAAACGTTTTTTTCTTCATACTTTCACCGTTTCTTGACCTTCCATATAGAGCTTGCACTTCAGTTGATATGGCTTGGCCTTGCCTTGCTGATACGCTCTCGGGCCCGTTTGCCAACATAACATCGCCCAGCACTACAATGATTGTACTACCTTCCTAGAAAACGAGCCAAGTAAACCAGAGACCTACAAGTGTCGAGCCACTTGTCGGTATTCCAATCTATCCTTTCTGCTCTCATTTCATCATTTCCCGGCCCACTAAAACAGCCCTGATTGCTATTATCAGCTGCTTACAAAGTGGGCATTGCACTGTATGACCGCTGACAGCTAGCGGATTAGAGACTTGAACTTCTATTGAAAGCGTAGAACCTTATTTCAACAATAACTAATGTTGACTTGACACATGTTGCTGCTGTTGTTATCTGCCGGAGACCTGGCATACATTTCACTGTCGGCTTGCCCGAATAGGATATACCGCCGGTGAAAATCCAATGTAATAGACCTGGCCTATCATATTGCCAAGGACACGGGAATGCAGGACGTGTGATTTATCGACCGCGATATGCCGACCGGGAATCGCAGCACCTTATCTATCGAAAGCTCCTATCAGATATCTGTCCGTTCTCTTACTCCTTCCTACTTGGCTCTATGCCACTGGATCGCGGGGTAGGGAGCCTCAAAGATGCCTTTTCAGGACTGCCCTCCAGATACTGCTGTCACATTACATAGCAGATGTCTTTTGAAGTGCCTTTTGAGGAAGGCAGTACTGATGCTATGAATTGCGGTTGTAACATCACAAGGTAATTAAGGCGTATTAGGAAGGAGGAACTTGGCAACGACTGGTGTAAGGCGTGACTCCATTTTGGACAGCGACAATATGAGCGTGATGCTAAGCAAGATGCCAAGTATAAATAAGTGTGCACATTCTCATCCAGCATATCATTTCACAGCCAGCAGCATCACAGCCTCAAGTTACATCCCATCTTTTACTCACAACAATAAGGCCTCTTTTTCTCCCGTGTTATCTTCCGAAAGTCAGACATGGAGCTCTCTAGATACCTTGCTCTCCTGGCAGTCATCCTGCCCGTTGCTTACGGTGCTCCGACGCAGGCTGCGACCAGCCTTCACCCTAAGATCTTGGCCGCCATGAAGCGTGACCTTGGATTGGACGCCGAGGCTGCCACTGCTCGCGTTGCCTTCGAGCACGGTGCCACCGACATCATCGAACAGCTGCGCACCTCGACGGGCGACTCGTTCGCCGGTGCTTGGATCTCCGCGGACGGCACCACTCTTAATGTCGGTGTCACTGATGAGGGCCTGGCCGCTGAGGTGACCGCTGCCGGCGCTACGCCAGCCATCGTGTCTAACAGCCTCTCCAAGCTCGAACAGGCTAAGGTGGCAATTGACAACCTGGATATCAGCCAATCCAAGGCCCGCGACACGAGCTCGGCTGACTCTGGCATTGCATCGTACTACGTTGACGTTGCTTCCAACAAGCTCATCCTGGAGGCACTCGCCGGTAGTGTCGCTCATGCCGAGTCGCTGGCCACCCAAGTCGGACTCGCTGCATCCGACTTCGAGGTGCGAACTGTTGAAGAGATGCCGACCACCTTCGCGACAATCCGTGGCGGCGACGCTTACTACATCAACCGATCGGCTAGGTGCTCTATTGGCTTCTCGGTCACGACGGGCTTTGTTTCAGCTGGCCACTGCGGGACCGTAGGTTCTTCTGCCACCACTAGCAGCGGTGCGGCGCTCGGAAGCTTTGCGGGCTCGGTCTTTCCAGGCAGCGCCGATATGTCCTTCATCCGCAGTAGCAGCGGAAACACTCTCAGTGGCACCATTAACGGCTACAGCCGGGGCACCCTGCCTGTGTCCGGTAGCACTGCAGCCGGCGTCGGATCCAGCATCTGCCGCTCCGGCTCCACCACTGGTGTCTACTGCGGCACAGTTGGGGCCCTCAGCGCGACGGTCAACTACGCCGAAGGACGTGTCACAGGTCTCACTCGCACCAGTGTGTGCGCCGAGCCTGGTGACTCCGGCGGCTCTTTCTACTCCGGCGCTCAAGCCCAGGGTGTCACCTCCGGAGGCTCGGGTGACTGCAGTTCCGGCGGCACGACCTACTTCCAGCCGGTCAATGAGATCCTGTCGACCTATGGTCTTACGCTGGTCAGGTCTTAAACAGCTAACCGCGACGGCTGTCAGTACTGCTCAAGCTGTGTTACATTTTCTTTCGAAGTACATACGACATTTGAAATCCACCTTTGAATCTCTTCAAGTATTTAGTCTCTACTAGGAAATGAACATCCATTACATACTGCGTTCCCATCAATCTGAATCCATCCGTGGCTCCTCGTTTGATTAGTGCTGTTAAACCTTGCACAATTGTTTCAAGGACTACTACCGCAGAGGCTGTAGAGTATGTATATCAGTATTCCTACCGAGATGAGCTACAAGGCACGAAGATCTCAGTTGGTACTCAGTGGCGCTTTAAGCCATGGAAATAAACAGGTCAAGTCGGTCCATAATGCCTGAAAGTAAAAACCCAAGCGCGGTGTTGCTCATGTGGATAGAGGCCTAGCGCAGGAACCACGAAAAGAGTTACCGCTTGAGACTATGGAAAATATGTTGTGGATATGAATACGCAGAAAACAGAGGCAAAGGGCGACATGAGACGACGTAATGAAAAGAGTTTAGGGGCTTGGTTGTCTCCCCTCTCTCAGGCCTTGGTACATCATGACATCAGCTATTTCAGCTGAAAATATACAACAGCGTGCTTCTTTTTCTTCCCTCTTCTTGCTGGTACTCCATATTCTTCACTCTTTTCTGGCGGTTATCACAAGAAAATGTCAATCTCTTCTCATTCCACTAGGTCATATTCCAACCGTTCGCGTTTTGCTGGTCCTTTCAATAGACAGTCGCACTCGTCATGTGCCAAAAGTTACGCAACTCAGCCCGGACTCAACGCCGAGGCCATGAGACAGACGATCCACAAAATCGATCAACCGGACCTGTAGCTCTGTGTAGTACAGACCGAATGACGCCACTGGTGTCGTGGCCAGCGCCGACTGGCCTCACGCTCCGCCCCTTATTCTGGCCTGAGGCGTAGTAGGTCCGTCATGTCACTCGTTGCTCTCGGTTGATGCCCCGGCCGTCACGATTCATCCCTTGCAAATCAAGAAGTAGCTGTGAATCTAAACTGGCCGTAACATCAAGAGGCGCAACTACTTGACCCTGCAGGCTGGGGGCAGGCTTGTGCAGTTTCAGATCCACCGTCAACCTCAAGCTTAAGCGATGCTGGCCTCGACATTGCTCCTCCTCGACATCGCTCCCGCAGCTGCTGATAAATCCAGTACGAGTCACCCTGCGGGGCTTGGATCTTCACAGGCTCCTCCTGAATGTCTCACATTGAGCTTTTGTCGGCTCTTGGCAAGGTTGATACCCATGAAATGTGAGTATACTCTGTTTCTTGCCTTAGCATGGACAACGCTTGTGGTAAATCGTTCATCATCGCAGGTGCGTGGACAGCCCAGGTGCCTTCCATATCTGGCATATGAGCAGAAGCATCTGAATGGAAGAGTAATGACTTCCGACCGTCGCACGTGAACTGGGCCTAGCTAGATAGGTTGGTGGGCTCCTGCCTTTTCATGTTATAACTTTGGCTGATATGTTGCGGTGAAAAACGGATGTATGACTACAAGAAAGAGTGAATGATACGCAGCAGTCATATTCGGGGCAAAACTGGACTAATGGCAGCTTGTCCATTCGGTTACTTTTGTTCGTGGTGAAATTCTTAACATGAGCGATGGTCCCAGCTAGAAAGTCACCAATTTTCATTTTTCCAGGAAGTTTACCCAAGTAAGACTGACCAACACCTTTGATGCCTATGGAGTCAAAGTCTCTCACATGCGTCACATAATAGAACCTACTCTGGCTCTGTCGTTCGAAGCCTTTTCTATTGTCCTTTGGCATATAATCAAGTTCAGTCCCGTCAAGTATTATATACAACTATACCCTATTAGAAAACTCAGGATCCCGTCTAGGGGACTTATTGGTACTATATTGGTGTGGCGGCGTAAGGCCTTGGTCCCAGCCCTAGAGTGTTCCAATTGCCTATTTAAACCATAAGTCAAAGCACCTACTTTCTAATCACCCCCACATTGCAATCATACATATCCACCTTATATCTACCCCTAGCTACTACTAACCACTATATATATATTATTACTACTTTTATAGTTTTTATCTAAATAACTTTATTTTTTTAGTATCTATTCTTTATTACCTTATAGTTAAATATACTAAGTTAAAAATTACTTAAGTAATAAATACTATTACTACTAGTAGTAGTATATACTAAGTATTTAAGACCTATAGTATCTTATTTACTACCCTCTAGAACTATTTATTTAGTACTTAAAAGAAAGCTAATACCTTTAAGAACCTCTAGTAACTACTAGCTACTTAGAAGGCTAGCCTAGCTAGTTAAGTAACTACCTAGGTTAACCTTAGGCTATTATTAACCTATTAATAACTAAAGGACTTTACTTATTATATTCTTTATACTATAAGAGATACTTAACCTTTAGGTAAAAGGTAAATAAATAGCTTTATTTAAAAGAACTTATTTATTAAGGTCTAAAGAAGTTAATTTATTAATTTAAAGTATATTAATAAAGTATTTACTAAGGTTATTAAAGACTAGTTTAAATATTTTACTATACTTTATATTTAAGCTATTAAACTAGCTAATAAATATAATATAGATAAGACTAGTATTCTTAAGGGTAAAAGTAATAATAAGCTAGTACTAAATAAGGCTATAATAAAGATAATAATAAAAAAGTAGCCTAAATTATAAGCCTAGGTATTTATTATTAAGTATATATTTACTAAAAGTATTCTTATTTATTTTTTAGTTATATATAAAAGTAAAATAGTCTAGTAATAGTAGTTCTTTTTTAATTTTACCTTATATAATAAATAAAAGTTTATAGTAATAAAGAATAAATAAACTACTAATAATACTATTATTAAATAGTTATAAAAGGTCTTTTTTTTTAGACTAAGCCTTTTTAACCTAATTAGGCTAAACTACTTATCTTAGATAAGTATAAAAGCTATATAATAATAGATTTTATATAAATATATTATACTAATAATATTTATTTATTATTTTTATTATTATATACTTTTTATATTCTTTAGCTACTTAACTAGTTAGTCTTTAGCCTTATTAAAGTAGTATATTAAAAAAAGCTTAAATATTTTAGTTAGTAAATTAACTTTACTATTATAAGTAAAAAAAACTTTTTTTTTTACTATTAAAAGGCTTATTTAGCTAGTCTAACTATTAGTAATATTAAAAGTAGCTAAAAATATACTAAGTTATAGCCTATTAGTACTATAAAGCTACTTATAAATAGGCTACTAGTTTAAAAAGTAATATTATTATTAATAATACTATTAATACTACTTAAAGTAGCTACTAAAGATACCTATATAGCCTAGAATACTTATAATATAAAAGAATAAGTATTAGCCTTATCTATAGTAAAGTAGTCTATACTAAAGAAAATAAAAGACTTTAGAGACTAACTATAGCTCTTTAGCTAACTAAAATAAAATATTATTATATAATACTAACTATTTAAAAAAGTTAAAAAAGGCTTCTAAGAAAAGTCCTATAAGCTAGCTATTACTTAGTAAAAAATTAGCCTTCTAAAAGCCTAGGTTACTAATAGTATATTTAAAAAATAAAAGGCTATTTATATAAATACTAATATAAAGTTTATAATAATTAAAAAGGTATTATAAGCCTAGATAAAGGTAAGTAAGGTTAAAAGTAATATAGATAAATCTAGTATATCTAAATTACCTAGTAAGGCTAAAAGTTATATTATTATAGTATTTAGATAATGTTAGTAGTTAATTAAATAAGGTAGTAGTTATTATAATAGTGATGTTTTTGGGTGATTGTAATGTGGGGGTGATCAGAAAGTGGGTGCTTTGACTTATCCATCACGAAGACTTTCTGCAGTTGATCTCCTTGCTCCCTTACGAGATATACTGCAACTTCTTCGTTCTATAGTGCCGATCAGTAAAAAAGTCAAGCTGGGTACTTTTGCAGTTCCTTCCGATACTTGTGAGACCTGCCTTGGTGATGCCTGGAACGTTATCAAAAGGTTGCGAAAGCCAACGTGATACGTGATAATCACCTCACTTGAAATATAATTCGCCATGTCTACTTGTGATATTCGAGGGTGAGTTACTCCAGGGCGTAGTGGTTTCCATCAAGTCTATCTAGAAATGATAGTTAGCATTTCACATACTTAGAAACTCTGTTCCGCTACTTAAGCAGCTAAGGGCCGAGTATCCAGTCTGTTCGCTTTATACTAGATGTCATGGATCATTGGATGTCGTGCGGTCATGTGTAATCGCTGTTCCAGCAAATATGAAGCTAAAAGGAGTATGAGAGTAAAGTGTCTGTCGTATAAGATAGTGTATTTCCGTAACTATGTTTTCTTACATTCCTCAATATAATTGTCTTTTGTATCATCGAGAATTGCTTATGAGATCTCGTCGCTTCAGTCCCGCTTCATGATCCGCATACGTAAGCCGCCACTCTCGCCTACATCGTATACACCGTCCATGACTAAAGTCATCTTGGGAACGCTGTTTTGCATCATACCGTCCAATCTCTGCTCCATAGCTCTCTTGTCCTCTCCAGGCAGCGCAACGGCCTGAAGGCGGTGATGATGAAGCAGCTTCAGCATGACTGCCGCGAATTCGACTTGTCCCATCTTCTGTCCGGGGCAGACACGAGGACCGTACCCCCACGGAATAAAATAGCCTTTCGGAGGTTGAACTAGTGTCCTTCCGGCCTTGCCGGTGTTGTCGATCCAACGCGAGGGGCGGAAACGGCATTCGTCGGGAACAGTTTCGCCGCCGGTGCTCTCCTGTACGAAGGCTGGGTCGGACTCGTGGTTGTTATCGCGCCATGCTTTGGGATCCATGTGCAACGCGATGTTGTCTATGAGTACAGTGGCACTGGCCGGTAGCAGAATGGTGCCGTTTGACACGTCCAACTTCTGCGCCGTCGGACTCGTCCGAATCACGTGGACCGTGGGCGTGAAGAGGCGTAGCGTCTCAAGCATGACGGCCATGATGCGCCTAACTTTTGGAAACACGGCAGCGTAGTCGGGTTCCAGGCCTTCTTCCGCGAGGCTCATCAGGCTGTCAACCTCGCCGAAGAGCCAATCCTGCCATTCCGGATACCTCGCGAGCAAGACGAGGGCGTAGGTAAGAGTGTTGGCCGTTGTCTCGAAACCGGCTGCGGTGAAGAGGAACAAATTCCCCTTGAGCTCCTCCTGGGTCAGGCCGTCGCGCGCGTCGCCCTGCGTCGCGGAAGCTCGCAATAGGTGATTCATAATCGTAGCCCTGCCCTCGGGGCCCATGGCATGTCCATTTGAGATGCGTCGGCGTTCCTCGTCGAGCAGGGACTCGGTGTGGATCGGGAATTCGCGCTTGCCGATTCCCAGCTGCCTCATTCTCTGATGACCGGGTAGCCACGACGGCCAGTTCAGGAGCACGGGGTTGGGGATGACGATGGCACCAGTGCAATGCTCCATGACTACTTTGCAGGCCTGGATGTAGGTCATCTGGAATCCAGGCTTGGGCCTCTCGCTTCTTTGGTGCCGCCACGGCGCAACCGCGCCCATGCCTGCCTCACTGAGGACGTGGATAGTGATCCTCTTTATATTGTCAAATAAGGCCGTGGATTCGGCAACGTTTGTCTGGCTCTTTTCTGTGCCCTCGATTGAGAATAACTCCCCGAGCATGCCTTCCGTCTGGCGGATGGCTGAGTCGAAGATGGCCTTGGAAATGCGGTCGTTGATGACGGCTGCCACGACCTTGCGCTGCCTCGCCCATCTCTCACCGTTCGTAGTGAGTACGTTAGGGCCAAAATGTCCCAGGAACAGGCCGGTCAAAGCCGGCATGTGGAAGTCGCCGGTACGTCTCAGTACCTCGGTGGCGACAACGGGGTCGGCGGTCCAGAGCTCAACACCCCCAGCGCTGGCGACCACCAAGGTTCTGTGCCCGCCCTTTACGGCTCCATATTCATCGAATGGGCGACGCCTTTCGTAAAACTCCCATCCGTATATGGTGAGCACCAAGCGCTTCCAGACACGCGTGGGGATATTCCGCTTCAGCCACGGGCGCAAGGGGACTGACACCAGAATCCAGAAGAGGTTGTTTGGGTCTACTGGGTATACGAGGACCGGGAGACCGGTGCTCTTTGCGGCTACGACGTTTGATATGAACCGATATGCGGCAGTAGATAGAAACAAAACCCCCAGAGAAACGATGGTGGTGAGGATGAGCGCCATTGTTCGCGCGATGGTTGGATGACACGACAGCTTAGACGCAGAACATTTCGCGAACCATGATACTATGAGAGTATGAGACCTTGGCGTAAACAAGAAGACTTTGCAGGTTATTTCTTGCCAGAAACCCTCCACACGCCACGGCTTCGGGCCGACTGCAACGGAACAACCTTGCGCAGAATACTTCGTAATCGCGAGCTACGTTGACAATACCTTGTTTTCCTGCGAAGGATGCACAGCCCTGCACCCAGCCACCATCACAAGAGCTGCAATGACCAAGTTGGGGAGGTGGCACCGAATCCATCATCGGGATGATGCGGGGGCATGTATAAATATTGCTGCGTGTTGTGATTACCTGTGGAACGTGTGCCGGTCGTCACCGAACTCATCCTCCGGATGCGGGCAAGCGGGGACATGTATGGATCTTGCTCCGTGTTGCGCTTACATGTGGAGCGTGTGTAAGCCGGCGTCCCGGATACGGAATGACTCGTGGGACACGCATTTGGGTAGGTCACGTACGACGATTAATAATACTTGGTATGTCTGCCTTGCACCCAGAGTAGTGCAGGGGTCAAAGCATCCTCCACTACGACGTATTCCCAACTAGGCCATCTGCTCATCGTCCATCACCAGCCCGCCCTTGTCCGGATACATTAACTGTGGCCCGAGGAGGCTCTTACTACGCGTATTACAATTGCCTCTTGAGGCGACGGTTCTTCCCGCATCTCCCCACTTTATTAGGCAGCCTTCACATTGACCGGTGGCAAGATCCACACATCTGGCTAGGGGTAGAAAATCGGTGCTGATTGAATTGGACCAAAACAAAAGGTCAATTTGATCGTTGCTAATGATGATGCAGAAGGGAAAACACCCCCTCAGTGCTGACTGTCAGGTCCTGATTTTATGACCCATTGGTACGTACCCGTACCTTCCAGGGGTGGACACGACTTTACAGGCTAAATTCTAAAGTGCGGCTGATTAGGTACCGTATCCTCTGAGCAAATTGGCCAACCGCTAATTTTCAGGCCAACGGCAAAGAGTATCGCGGCCACCAGACAAGGGCTAGCGTGCTGACAGAAACAGGGATCTAGAAAGGCAAAAGCAGGGGACAGTCATTTACGTCAGCAGGAAGTTAAGGCGTAAGAACAGTAAATAAAGGGCAAGTAGGCAAGTACCGGTAGGTAAATAGGTAGGTAGGTTAACTGTTTTCTATGATAGGTTTAGCGCTGTGAGCGGCCACTCTCCCCTTTGCCGTTAGCCTGAGAATTCGCGGTTGGCCAATTTGCTTAGAGGATACGGTACTGTATCCTCTTAGTAAATTCGCCTATAGCTAATTGACGAGCTAACGGCAAGGGGGAAAGTGGCCGCATATAGCGCTAAGCCTATTTAGGAAAGTAGTTAGCCTATTTACTTATCTACCTACTTGCCTACTTGCCTACTTGCCTACTTGCTTACTAGCTAGCTAGCTTATCTACTACAGTTAACTTTGCTAACCTACTAACCTACCTACTAACCTACTATAATATTTATAATACCTAACTACCTACTGCTAAGTAAAATTAACCTAAATATTTTACTACTATTACATAAGAAGATAAGTAAAAAGCCTACCCCTATTATTAAGTAATAATATACACTAAAAAAAACTACTTAATAAGTTAAAAGGTTATATAGGCAGTAAAAGTAAGTTAATATACTACTATACCTTAAGTACTACTATTACTTACTTTCTCTTAGCTAGTAATATTACTAATAGCCTAGTAATACCCCTCTTAACTTTACTAATAGCCTCTACTACTTAACCTTTTAAGAGGCTACTAACTACTTTAAGATACTTATAAGAACTATTAAAGATTAGTATAACTAATAGTATATAATTATTAGCCTATTAGTATATAATTATTACTTAAAATAGCTAGTAATAAAAGCTAACTTATATAGTTACTTTTAATAATAATAAGCTAGTAATAAGGTTATTATAACTAGATAGTTTAAGTAAGAGGCCTAAGCCCTTTTTATAGCTAACTATCTTAATACTTTTATTACTAGTAACCTACCTACTTACCTTTTTTAATTTTCTATAGGTTAGTTTAGTAGTTTTATTATATAATAGAATATTTTATACTACTAGATTATAAAGTAAGCCTTAAAGCTATTTACTAAATACTTTACTATTATTACTAACTTTTTTTACTTTAACTAATAGGTTAGTTAGCCTTTATTTACCTATTAGCCTATTAATAGGCTTTAATTTTTACTTAACTATATTATTAACTTTAATAAGACCTTTATCCTTTTTAAGTACCTTAATAGCTTAACTTAGGTAGCCTAAGGGGCCTATACTATAGCTAGTAAGACTAACTATAGTAGCTAAAGTAAGTAGTAAGCTACTTTTATTCTCTATATTTTTACTAATAAGGTCTAATAGCTACTACTAAAGCTTATTTTTTATAGTAAGCCTACTAGCCTTAGTAGCTAACTTAATATATATAAAGATAACTTATATAGTAAAAAAATAATAGTTAAATATAATAATATAGTCTATAATAATAAGTATTTTCTTAAGTAGTAGCTAATAAATAAATTTTTTTTTTTATAATAAAGTAAAAATACTTATTAGTTATAAATATTACTACTTTTTATAAGACGCCTACTATACTATTATAACTTTAATTTAACTATATAATACTTAGCCTTATACTACTAAGTATAACCTTTTTTTTTTAACCTCTAGATATTACTATTAATAAGCCTTTTAAGTAGTAGTTATCTAAGGTAACTAATAAGTATATATAGTAAATAAAGTAAGCTACTGCCTACTAGCCTAGCTAGCTTATTTAGCTACTTTAACCTATTTAACTTATTTAACCTAGCTAGCCTAGTTAGCCTAGCTAGCCTATTAAGTAGTCTATATTAATAAAATATATAATAGTTACTTATACTATTATAATAGCTACTTATTACTTAGCTAAGAAAAGTAAAATAGTCTAGTAATTTTTTCTTTAGTATAAGATTAGTAGTAACCTAGATAAAAGTAATATTAATAAAATTTAGATTAAGGATATATTAAATAAAAAGATATTATAAGATAATTAAGATAACTTTAACTATAATACTTATATAAAAAAAAATTAATATAAGAAGAGATATCTAATGTTAATATAAATAATAACTACTAAAAGTATATATCTCTAGCTAAAGATGTCTAGTAACCTATTAAAAATAGTTTAATAAGGCTATAGGAGATCTAGAGTAAGAGGAAGAGAGAAAATCTAATGTTAACTATAAGTCTGTTTACTAGCCTTTGCTACTTAACTTGCTGCTAATGTATATGACTAACCCCTGCTTTTGCTATATCTAGATCCCTGTTTCTGCTAGCACACTATACCTCTCACAGCAGCCGCAATACCCCTTGCCGTTAGCTTGTCAATTAGCTATAGGCGAATTTACTGAGAGGATACGGTAGGTGTTCTGTCACTCGCTTAACTCGGACCCCATAATTATCCGAGATAGCCTGAAACAGCTAGTGACCACCGATCCGACTAGGCCTAAAATGGAAGGTGGTCTGCGATCCCCTACTACCATCATCTCCTTATCCACCACTATTATTGTTGACCCACCACTTGTAACCGCTTACTCTGCTCAACATTGCCAAGTTAACCGCTAGCTGCTCGGCCGAATTGAGCGAGCAGATAGCTGAGTGAGTAGATACGGCAATAGTGGGCTGCTCAAATCCCAGGCTGCACGTGGTCGAAAATGACACGCACTGACTCCACGCCCTCCCGACGCTTTACAGTGACCTCGGGGTCACGGCGCATCGCCGGTAAGCCCAGCATGGTCTCTTTGTGCTTCGGTAACACCCCGGCCTCGAGCTCGTCGCCGCTGGCAGGCCTGATTTCAAATGCCAGCAGAGTCTTGGCCACCAACCCGAGCGTCATGTTCAGCGCGAGGTAGCGCCCTGGGCACTGGTGCATGCCAGGCAGCCCAAAGACGTTGAGGTGCTTGACGAGCTCCTTGTCCGGCTGCCCTTTCTCTCCAAGAAACCGGCTCGGCCGGAACACGTCAGCGTCGCTCCCCCAGATGGCCTTGTCGAAATTGTGGAGGTGGATAGGGGTCATCACGATGGAGCCCTTCTTGAGCTGGTACTTGCCGGCGAAGAGGGCGTCCTCGTACACGCCTCGCGTGACGGGCGCGTCCCCAATCGTGCGCAGCAGCTCGTACCACGTGGCCACGAGCAGCGGACAGGAGCTTCGGATGCGATCGACGTCAATCACCAGGTTGGAGGAGGACGAGGGCGATTTGTCTTCCGCCAAAGCATCCAGCTCAGCCACGATCATCTTCATGAGCTCCGGGTCGCCCACAATGTTACAGAAGGCCCGTGTAATGAGGTTGATCACGTTGGACATGAGCCCCACGATGGCCACCAAGTGGCAGTCGGTAAATCCTTCGCGGGGGACTTCCAGGGACTCGTAGATCCTAGCGAGATGACCGAAAAGAGTGGTTTTCTGTGCGCCAAGCTCGCCGTAGGCCTCCTCTCTCACGGCGTCGTCGATTTTGTTACGCACATACGCCCGCGCCAAGACGAGCTCCGACGGTATCAGCCACGGGATTGGATTGCGCAAGTCCTCTAGACTTTGGATGAACAATCTTTGGCAAGGGGGGGTTAGTCTGAGTCACACCATCCGCCTTTTGGGGTTTTCGGGATGTGACACCCACCTTAGGTGCGTCCGGAAGTCTTGCTTTTGGAAGGGTCCCGCCCGACCCCAGAAGACAGAGCCCATCGAATAGGAGAGTAGGTCGAAGACCCAAGCTCCAACCCGTGCTCGGCTTGCCGGGTCCTGACCCGTTCCGCTTTCTTTCCAATGCTCTTCGACCTCTCCGTCTAGCTGGGACGCGTACGCCTTGAGATTCTGCAGGTTCCTGAGCTCGCCGTTGAACAGCTTCGACAGCTCCCGCTTGAAGATGCCGGTGTCCGGGTCCGTGAGAAACTTCTCGCTGGCCGGCACGAGACCCATGGCGGGCCCAACAGCCACGTGAAACACGGACATCAAACTCAAGCACCGCATGCTGGTGAATGCCTTGATACTGGCGGTATCCAAGGGATGCAGTAGGTGAATATCCTGGCCGGGCAGCTTTATGGTTGCTATCGGCGAGCGTTGGGCCGCGCTGAAGGCATCGGTGTGAGCCTAGGGCGGAAAGGATACACAGTACACTGCGGTAGCTAGCATTTTACTCACCATAGTGACGAGAAGTATAGGTTGGATCCCTTGGTTGCGATATGATAGATGTGCCCAATGTACGGGATCCAAGAATAGAGCACGGGAGGGGGGCTTCCCGGTGTGACTGATGCATCTTGCGGGTAGTTCCGGCGTGCGAGCACACGCGCGAACACCCACGCCGCAACAAGAGACGCCAAGAATTTCGCCATCAGTTGGAACTCCATGATAAGCGTGAGAAGCTGAGAGATGCTGGCTGGGTGGTCGGAGGTCCGTTGATGTTGAGTTGTTGAAAGACCAAAGAGATGGCTAGGGGGGAAACGGAAACGCCAGAGCCGGTAAATACTAACTTGTTTGCGCTCAAGTTCGGCTCTAGACCGAAATGGCATTCTTATTGTTATCTGTCTATTCTTGGTATGCATCAGAAACCGCAACAATGAGGGAGTTCTCGTGGGTCGTGTATCGGACCCACAATGCTGCATCCTGTACAGACAAGCATTTACATCCCAAAGTAACCCAAGGCTTATGGTAGGAATAGCATGAAGAGGGGCAGGCTAGCTGCCTACATCACCAGCTGTGGCAGTTGAAGACTGGGCCACTGATGGAATGATGATGGTCAGAAGCGGCCGGGTTCAAGACCAGCCAGGGGCTACTCGCCCGAGTGAGTTTACATGTCCAGCTACTAGAGCCTAGACGATAAAGCTCTTGTATCAACGGCCTTCCCTCCTCATCCTACGCACTTGGCCCCCGTTATCGAGCTCCTCAAGTCATCTTGTGATCCATCCACGTATTTACAAGTAGTGAGAAAACCACCCGGGACAATGGTATCATTCCTCTTTGCGGCAATCGGCGTTGCAGCACTTGTCGGTCTTTGTCAGGTTCTGTACAATATCTTTTTCCATCCACTACGAAACTTCCCTGGTCCTTTTCTAGCGGGGGCAACCTCGGGATGGAAGGCCTGGAAAGAGGTCGTTCTGAAGGAGACTTTGGCCCAGGAGCTCTTTGATCTTCATAAGAAATACGGTATGAGCCCCTGATGAGAAGGTGTCAACATGGGCTGACACGACATGCTTGGTTGCAGGTGATATTGTTCGCGTCGCCCCAAACGAGGTGAGTTGTTCCCATCAAGACACCCGTGACAAACCGCTTACTGTATATCTTGGACAGCTTCACTTTGGAAAAGCATCTGCATTCCACGATATCTATCACGGTAGCAAGAGATGGGATAAGGATCCAGGCCTCTACAGTACGCCCGGCGTCAAGACCGGGTCGTTTGTGTTCCTCAAGTACGCCCAAGCAAAGGAACGAAGGGAGGTCCTTCTACCAATGTTTTCCAAGAAAGCCATCCAGGACCTCGAGCATCTCGTCTGGCGAAATGTGAGTGCCTAGTGCAATAGTAAGTCGCTCCAGCCCGTTCTAACCAGCAGGGCCACCCGGCCCCCATCCACAGGCCAACCGCCTAGCCTCCTCCATAACCGCCACCGACGCGGCAAAGAGCTCCATCGACCTTCTATACGCGTTCCGCTCCTACACCCTCGACACCATAATGTGCTTCACGTTTGGCAACTGCGTCAATGCCGTCGATGCCCCCGGCTTCGCGGATCCCTTGATTCTCGCCATGGACGCCAGCCTGCGCATGCTGCCCATCCTCAAAAACTTCCCCTTCGTCCGCAACCTCATCTACGCCGTGCCGCCCGCGTTCGCCATGAAAGTCATCCCCAACGCCGCCCGCCTCGCCCCGCGCCTCTACCAGGTCCGCGACCTCATCCAGAGCCAGCTTCACGCGGTGCTGCAGTGCCCCTCCAAGCTCGACGACGTACCGCACCAGACCATCTTCCACCGCATGCTCGACCCTAAGGCCTATCGCAGCCGCGCCATACCGGACATGACGGCGCTGCATGACGAGGGCTTCACCCTCATCTTCGCGGGCGCCAACACTGTTGCAGACACGCTACTCATGGGCCACTGGCACACCATGCGCCGTCCGGAACTGCTCCGTCGGCTAAAGGACGAGCTCGCCACCGTCTGGCCCCACCCCGAGACGAGCCCGCCACCAGCGCTGCGCGACCTGGAGAGGCTCCCGCTGCTGACGTCGACAATCAAGGAGGCGCTGCGCTTCATTCCCTCGGGCGTATCACTGACTCGGGTTGTGCCGCCGGCCGGAGCCGTCATCGCGGGCAAAGATATCCCCGGTGGCACCGCCGTCGGCATGGCAATTCTCCACGTCCACATGGCTGGTGAGGTCTGGGGTGACGACGTCCTGGAGTTCAAGCCGGAGCGGTGGCTTGACGGAGCGAAGCAGGATCTGGACCAATGGCTTGTTGCCTTCAGCAGAGGCCCGCGTATGTGCTTCGGGATCAACCTGGCCTGGGCAGAGCTGTACATCGCCTTCGCGACGATGATTAGGCGTTTTGACCTGTCCATCGATGGGACAACGGCCGAGGACATGGAGTGGCGCGAGTGTATCGCAGCGTATTACCCTCGGAGGCATCTTCACGCATGGTGCCCCCCAACTCAGTCGTGATCCCGTTTGGTTCGGGGAGCATGTGCTTTTTACTATTAACCGGGAAGACCAGACAATTGAACAATATGGCAGTTGATAGAAGTTTTGCTCTCGGTAATTCGAGCCCCCCCTACCTTTGCATTCTCCCAGTTGTACACCCACACACCTTAACTTTTGTGCAGTCATTCCCTTTGTCCTTATATGTAAGACGTACAAACTCGTACTGTTTGGCGAGGACGCGGAAAACCCCAGGCGCCGTAAAGCACCCGGGCTGACCGAGTGAACCCACCGTCGAAGAGCCATCAGGCACTTCACGGCGACCGAAGAAGTTATTTAAAGATTTCCTTAAGCCTGGAATAGTCGGACGACCACAGATGTCACCTGTAGCCAGTAGACGAGACTGGATTTTAGGCGCCCTTTGCACATAGGGACGTACCAGGCGTTAAATAAAACACACACACCTTTGTACCCCCCCACACCCCAACGTGTAACTCACAAACCCTTCAAGATTGAAACGGGGACCCTGGAGTTTATGATGCAGTGACGCTGGTAGAGCGAAATTCTGATGTTAAGCACAAATCCTCCAACCCAGCACAGACTGCAAAGCTCATGTTTGCGCAAGAAGACTACAGCCATCTCAATCGAGCTTGGCTGTAGACTATGGCCATCACATGAATTGATATCCAGCTAGTCATCTCCTGAAGCTCGTGCCCCCTTCTAGAGCTCATTATATGAGGTACTGTGCAAGTGTTAGCAAGTCATCGGGTCAAAGCAGTTCCTTCAACTCACGGGGATGAAAAGGTAGGGCACGTCCTTCTCGTAGCGCTTCCAGGCCTCGCCATACTTCCTTCGGCACCGGTTGATGTCTCTGTTGGTGCGGTGGATGATCATGACCATGAAGAAGACGAAGTAAAACCACGGGAAAGGGCTCCTTTTTTCAAATCTTGTTAGCGGTCTTTGTTGATGTGTCCAGCAGACCAAGCAACAACTTACTTGAAACCAGTAATCATACCCCAGGCGAAAGAGAAGAACATGTCGGGCACATAATTCGGCTTGCGGATAATTGCGAACCAACCATCCACCATGATACGGTCACCAGCATCAGTCTCGATGACTTTGGGGTTCTCGATAGCCTGCCAAGGCACCTGGGGGAACGTCTTGCGCTTGACGAGCTGACCCTTCTCCTGGTGCCGGAACGCGTTCTTTTGGCCATTGGCGCTATCCCACATCCAGTAAAAGAAGACGTAGGTAACAGTAAATGCTGCCAGGGCATAGGGGTTCCAAGAGTACTCAGAAGGGTCGTGATAAGCCAAGTACAAGGCGCAGTGGCAGTAGGTGAAGGGCACGCCGGCCATGTTCCAGAAGGTAAGTAGGAAACCAAGCTGTTCAAAGTACATATCCCTATGCAATAATTAGCCTAGCCCAAGGCTCTCGCTTGTTGCTTTCAACAACTACTTACCAGCTTGTGATAATCATCTGCTCAGCCTTGGCGCAAGCGTTGGTGTACAAATAATGCGCAAAGCCTAAGAAGACCACTTCTTTTGATATATAGCCATATATTTCATACTGCCGAGCACCTACAGAGCAGGTGATAAGAAAAAGGATGAACCATGGGATCCGGACCTCGTAAAACATCTTGAAGTCAAGAATACCAATGCGAGGATTCAGCTCAACACCCATAAAAAAGTCGTAAATAGGATACCCGGTAACTCTATGCGTACGTCCACGGAGAGTTGCTTGGAAGTATACGATAAAGCTGTTTAAGAAGCCAGACAGGATAGCAACTGTCATAATGGAGCCGAATTCGTCAATGAGAGTATACAAGGGAAAAACCTTTGTTATGTGCAACGTAGCTGCAATAACAAGCGTTGCGTAGAAGCTGGTGAATGCTGAACAGTAGTAAGGTAGTTTCTTGCCGCCTTCATGATGCAGCGGACGACCGTAATTCATCACACCTGGCATGTAGCAGTACATGAGAGCCTCGCCGATGAAGAAGACCCAGTAGGCAACCCAGGCCTTGGCCGTCGGGTAGGCTCCCTCACGGACGAGACGGGCGAGGTGAAGGCCAAAATCGGACCAGGACTGGCCGGGTTCTGGCAGAGGAAGTCGACCCTCGTAATATTCCGCGCCGATCCACATGTACCACATGATCAAGGGGAAACCGATCATCAAGCTCAGGGTGCCAAAGGAACCGCCGAACTCGAACTCGTCCGAGGCGCCTTCAGCCAAGGTGGCTACTTTGGCGGTCTTGGTCGTATCCTTTTTGGTCGCCATCGCCATCGCCACACCATTCGCGACGTCGTTCCTCGGTTTTACCGCCATGATACGCCGGAATTAACGTGGCCAGTAAAGGTCAAAGAGTGCTGCTGAGATGAAGCAAGAAACGGTGAAATGTGCAATGTTAAGATGGAAGTTTCCTCTCTCAGACAGAAGTAGCACACAGGCGATGGATAGATAAGTATGGAAGACAAAGAAAAGTGGATAAAGGAGCATGGAATGTTTGCTGTGGCAGTAAGATAACGCATCCTTGAGCAATTTTGTGCGCCAACATGTGTTGGATGCATCTCTCATGTAGCCTAATTAGCCGGCATCTACTTTCGGTAGGTACGTACCTGGCAAACACATGCAGCTCTCGTCTAGCACTAGGCGTACGTCGTACGGTTAGATTCGCTACGACGTTACACTAACTCAAACGGGTCGGGAGTACGGAGTATACGTACGGAGTACGGATACACGTACGAAGTACTACTAGGTATATGAAGGTTTACGACGTATGATGGGTAAGTTATACCCCCCCCCCCTCCTCCCCCACATGTATCAACCCACGGACCATGCGATAAATCTGGAGAGCTCCAGCAAAACTTTTGTGCAGTGATCCGTATACTCCAGTATTTTCTGTGCATCTCTCCTGCTTCAATCAGGTTGAGAAGTACCTAGATTCTGCCTAGGCCTGGTTTAGTATGGTAGATGCATGAATATGTGGGTCTAGTACATGGCAGGGTGATACCGTATAACTTTTGCCTGCAACGGCATAAGGGGTCACCGAAGAGTACCCGTAATCCCTGGTACGAGTGACGTACCGCTAGGCAGGGGCATAAGGCTTTAGCTTGAGGCTTTTCCCCACACACCCTGGGAAGCGAAATTAGAGCCAAATCCTCTCCGCCAATTAACCCTAGTCGTAGGGCTTCAAGAAGCTGACTTAGGCTAAGCCTAGTCTGTAATTGGCAGCCGCTGCCTGTGTCCTGTGCGAATCTATCCTTACCTGCCTCACGGACGAGTAAGCTCTTACGTCGTACAGATTCGATCCTCCGGAAAACAGCTAGCCTAATCACAGCACAAGCTGACCAACGTGCACCAGAGTGAGTGTGCAAGATGGGGTGTTCTATTGCAGGACAGAATGGGCACTATAATGTCGTCCGCATTCTCCTCGACTCAGAAGCAACACAACAAGCGACTCCTTCTATGTGGCTGAACCTACGGGGGAACTGGTTGTCGCTACTTACGGGTTTCACCTTCTTAGGGTTTGTGGTTACACTTTTAGCCTTTTTTGGTCTTGCTGAGGCACACCCTGACTGAGGGAGGCCGACCCACGGATGGCCTGTAAGGGCTAGTTCCTATCCTTTGACACCGCGAGGTCATAGGTGGGAGGGAAGGAAACGGATCCGACCATCCGTGCCGAGCCATGGACCAGGAGTGAAATAGAGGAAGCGGAAGTCGAGATAGATTGTGTTGCGTATGCTATGCGGAAGGTAATAGGTAGACGGGAAATGTGAAAGACTTTTATTAATATGTATTTCTTGTCCGATTGTTTCTTGATCTGTAGCTCCCAGGGCCGTGTCATGCCAGCATTCTTATTGAAAATAACACCAGCGCCCTTTTTAAGATCTGTTCCTTTATATCCAAGGGCGAAACTCTTTTGCGGGGCCCGTTAGTCTACTGAGGCTGATGTTGTATTTAACCATTCCGTGTCTGAGTCCAGGGCTTTTACCACAAAGTTTACACCATTAGTCTTTGAAGCTCTCGATGATGTCTTCAACAAAACACTTCGCGCGGCTCCTAGTCATCACTTGCTGTCTAGCCAACGTAAGATAGACAGGTGCCAGCGTCAATCCACTGATGTATAGTCAGCAGCAACCATGTAGTCTTGTAGACGGTGAGATAGTAACATATCGCCAGGATCACTGGTCACTTAGTATTGAGGCACTTGCCCCTCTTGGGACACTCCTTAGCAGGCTCTACTACTACGGTGTTGATGCCAGGCGGACATTCAAATGGGGTTTTCGAAAGGGATATTTGGGGCAAATCGTTGAATCACTAGTCTTCTCGAGTATAGGCACGTATGCGCTGCTGGTTCTAGTCCTCTTCTCGACCAGCAAGGCGACCAGATCACTATCACTGAGTAGGTGATTAAGGCGGCAGCGGAAAACGAAGAGAAAGGCAAGGAGATCATGACACTACTTCTCGACTAGCGAGGCGACCAGATCATGAGCATCTCATGAACGTGACAGGTCGGGAAACCTTACCTTGTATAGGAGACCGCTAACAAAAAGAGCGCCAATGCTTCCCCCGCTCGCTGCATAGAGCATTAGTAGTAAATGGTTTCGAATCCTTGCTCACTCATTTGGGACAGACAGATCAATCCAAACCGCCTGAATGACTCGGTCAGAGACTATCGGGCCAAGGTTGTACCTAGGTTTTTTGATGTCCTCAAGGACCCCTTCCTTCATTAGGATATTTCTCGGGACCTTCTTGCCCCCTTTAATTATATATAAGGGCAAGACACTCCAAGACCAGTGGTTCCCATCCATCCTATCTAGATATGATAGATGGCACTTTGCCCATATTGATAATGGCTGGACGACTGAGAAGACTGCCCTCTAGTGGCCGGAGAAGGTCTTCATCCCAGGGACTATGCCCAGCCAGCCAGAGGCTGCTAGACTGCTGGTTCTAGATGGGCACTATACCCATATATCGATTGACTTCATGTGGAAATGCTGGCAGCATAACATCTATCTGTTATTTCTGCCGCCGCACTCCTCTGCCGTGATCCAGCCTCTAGATGTGGCTATCTTCAGCCCATTGAAGCAGGCCTATCGCAGGGAGGTTGGATGTCTAGATGACTGGGTTACAGATTCAAATATAGCTGGGAAAAGGGCATTCTTAGAGTGTTATTTCAAGGCCCGAGAGGCTTCTATAACAAGTCTAAACATAAGAAGTGGCTGGAGGACAGCTGGATTATGGCCAGTTGCTATGAGGCGGCCTCTATCCAACCCCTTGGTATCCAAGGCATCATCCAGCCAGCCCAGAAGCCAGCCCAGCAGCCAATGGTGGCATAAAGCCGTATCTATCGTCCCATGGTCAACCCCTCATCGGTCTGCTGATCTGCGGCATCAATTACACCAGTTAACCCAGCTAGGCAAGGATAGGTTTAATACCTATACTATTTGTCACCTATTCAGAAAGGTGCCAAAGAGGTATGATGAGCAGGCATCTAGACTGGCCCTTCTAGAGAGGCAATTTAACGCGTTAAAGGCTCAGTTAGAAGACCAACAGTCACGCAAGAGGAAAACAGTCCCCCTATCGCCTAACAGCACCTTCGCCACTATAGAGCATATCTAGCAGGCAAGAAATACAGATGCCAGCAATATAGATAGTCCAGATAAGTCCAGCGTATCCTAATTATCCAGCAAGGCCGGAAGTTACATACAGGTAGGCAGCAAGCCTAAGGAAATAAGTGGTAATAGTAGCAGTGGTAGTAGTAGTAATGGTTTGCGCAAGGAGGGGTTTTATAGAAGTAAGGTAAAGTAGTTATTTTTATTACAATAGTATTAGTATTATCTTAAAGTTAACAAATAGTCAAGAGTGTGTATTAATCATACATAAAAGAGGGAAAAGAAAGAAGCTATCTCTAATAGCTAGTCTAATGGGGGATATGCGACGCAAGAGGATAATAGCTAAGTGTAGGAGACCTAATCTAGACGTTCTTATGGTTCCGGATACCTAACTTTATTATAATAAAAGTAATAAGAGGAAGTATCTAATAGTTGCTAATAGCTCTTAAGTAGCTTAAACAGTAGCACAGTTATAGCTCTTTACCTTGTTATTGTACCTAGTTACCCCAGTTAGCTCCAGCTAAAGGAACACCACAGTTTCCAGAGGGGAAACAATCAATAATAGTCTCTTAGCTAAAGTCAGTATTTGTTTATAATAAGTCTTGCAAGCTGAAAACTGTAAGCCTTAAAACGTACTGCGCTGGCCCTAAGGAGTCATATAGCGATAGTAGAAGCCCAAGAAGCCAGCGTTCTTGCAGAGGTAGAGACTAGGACAGCCCCTCTTTACATAAGCTTCTGTCTTAGGTAGTGTACTAGCTGTCTTGCCTTTGCCTAGCGGCTTCGCCTTTGACTAGGGATATGCGTTATTTGCTTAACCCAAGAGTTTGCTTAATCCCAGTGTTTACCCTTGGCTATAGTGCCTACAACACATCACTAGGTGTCCATAGGTCATAAACATAACAGTAGAGAAGTCCATTTCATTATAAGATAGCAGCTAGACTTTGCCTTTGTTATCAGACTACGTTTGTCGTTCTCTTGTCCTCATCTGCGCCACCTACCTCGCGCCGAAATCTCACTATTCCACAAGGCATAGATCTAGACACATCCCTGTCCCAAAGGTCCAATTTTCTAATCAACATTCATCCCCTGGTTCAGCCAAATTTCAAGGAAGCCATGCGCAGCATGCCGCACGATCGAGATCATGGCTTCGGTACACATGCTGTAGACTTAGCTCTCCATGTTCTGGCGATGAGCGCCATGATTTTGAAAGACCTCGCGACCAAAGCTGGTTCAGAAGCCACCGATTGAGAGGATATTAACAGGCTTTATAAACAATACAGCTATCTAAAGTTGGTTGAGGCTAGTCAAATAGTCAAGAATCCCATGCTTTTGTAGTAAGACGCTGAAACCTAGTCTTGAAAGCTGTCTCTCAAATTCAAGCAGAGACATCCTTGAGCAACTCATCAAGCTCCTGATTGTTTCTGAGCTCACTAGATGGTCAATTCATCGACGAAAGATGACTTGGGGTTTGTCAGTTGAGCAGGTAGGGGACAGTCAAAACTCCATCTGACGCTTAGATGCCGATGACATTCGGATGAACTTTGATTTTCCGTTTGGGATGGTCTTGCAACCTACCGCATGGAGCCACTTAATCTTCTGTCGGGTGAATGCTAGGAATCCTTTACTTCCATTACCTTAATTAACTTGTAACTACCTGTTCAAAAACCGCGGCTCGCCGGCCTTACGAAGAATAAACCATCATATCTTTAACCTGTGTACTTTAACTGCTTGCTGAAGTGCTACATTGCCTGCCTTTTACTAAAAATTCATGTTTTCCGGTTTCCCGCTCCTGAGTAGAACTGCCAGCCACCCACCATGCTATGACGCCAATGCCGGTAAGAATGGAGACGCCAGCCGCCGCAAGCCAGCCACCTCGAGAACCGGCCAGTGAATAATACCAACTCTGCGGCGACCCAGACCCCCTTGAGAACGTCTCCCCATCTCCTTCGCCCCCAAGAAGTATGCGCCGTTCATCCTGCTCCTCTTCATCCCCCAGCCGTGGCCCGAGTTCCGATTCAGAGGATTGGGCCCATGCCTGATCAGCGGCCAAGGAGAAGGAACGCTTGGCCCGATATTCCTGCTTAATGTAATTAATAGGGATTTCGGTGGTCCTGGGTCCTGGTCGGGCTGAGGAGTGCATTACCTGTAGACATTCCATTACGTCTCCCACGACGTGGTGGGCTGTCTGCGGAACAACACCTTGGGAGATGAGTGACCCGAAGAGGTGATTCGGGTGAAGCGAGTGCAGCTCAACACCATTCCAGTGACAGACGAAACCGACAGGCCCGTTCGGAAGCTCCACGTTACGGTTCTCGAGGTGCCGGAGAAGCCATTGTCGCACACCAGCCGAAGTTGTATGCTCGCTCGGGACGGTGTTTTTGGCATCTTTCAGATGCAGACTGGACCCGTCATCAATGCCTGCCATGATTCTTGATCCTGCTTTCTGTCAGGATGCAGCACCTCTCTTCTAGGTTTGCTTGTTGGGTGTTCGTTTTACGATGCCTTCCTGTGGCATGTTTGCCATTTGAAAAAGTTGTCTTATCTCTTAATTTGGATGTCGCCACGTAAATGCATTCATGCCCAATGGTCGACGTGTCAGGTGGATATTCTCCAACCACACGATGTGGATAGTTGCCAAAAAGTCATCTCACCGCCAGATTCACACGAGCCTCTCACAGGCCTCCGTCAGACCCAGTGTTCCAGCCAATCAGCAAGTACACCACTAGTTCTACAACTTGCACCTGGGCTGCATATGATGTTATTGGCGCCAAGGTTCCAACACTTAGGCTCCTCTTTCAATCATTCAAAGCAAACTAAGTAAAATCCTCTCTCGCTGCTGGAAAATCATCGCGGAAGTCACTGTGCCACACATGAGACAAGAATAAAGGAAAAAGCCTCTCAAGGTCAAAGAACCAATATCACGAGCAAAGTGCTACCTACGAGTAGAACGCATACTAATTCAGTTAGATTATTCTATGCGAGTGTTAATAGCAGCCAATGGTCAGATTGCCAGGAATTCGCCTACAGGCAATCATTGACTTTAAAAGTTCATAGAAAGGTCAGCTGTTTGTAGGCAACTTCAAAGTCAGCACAAGGGAAGCAATACTTTGCGGGGTATACCCTTCAGACTATTCCCTAATCTAGCAATCTCTACAGTAGTCCAAAGAGACAATGTTTGGAGTAGGCTTCAGCTGGCAACCATTCATATATAATAGTGACTGGTAACCTAAGCAGCATTTGCCGCTCCCTGCTTGGCGCCATCTACTGTGCCCTTTACAATGGCTCCCGCTACGTTGGCTGCGCCCTCTGCCCCACCCTTTATGCCAGCTGCAGCCTCTTTAGCAACCTTTGCTGTATCCTTTGCTGCGTCTTTAACACCATCTCCGACTTTGTCTGCAGCGTCTTTAACACCATCTCCGACTTTGTCTGCAGCGCCTTTGACACCATCTCCGACTTTGTCTGCAGCGCCTTTGACACCATCTCCGACACTTTGTCCAATGTCCTTAAACCCCTCTCCGATTGACTGAAATCCGTCTGTAATGCTTGGGTTGGGTGTGCGGCTGTCAAGCACAGTGCCTGTCAAACCAGTGCCACTCATTTCCAGAGGTGCTAAATAAGGGTCTTGTGTCAGTTTATCCTGTAGGCTTAAGTGGTATTCGGTGAAGGCTTACCTGCAGCGGTGAGGCTAGCAGCTAGCACAATAAGAATTATTTCAGGGATACGCATTGTAAAGTAGGGTAAGTTGGAATGAAGAAGACATAAAAGGACAGAAAGATTTAGTCTTTGTAAAAGAGACGTCTAAAGAACTGTTTACAAAACAGCAATGTTGATGGAAATAGAGGGGAATAGTCGCAGACTATAGGAGAAAGTAATAGATAGGTACCCTTAGTGTAAAGGGCTTATGTTCTCCAAGTGGATAAGCTGCAACATAGAGAAAATAGAGTTATTCTTATACTTAAGTAATTTAGTGTCTTTTATGTTTACCGTGTTTCAGTGCATGAATTGTCTAAGCCGCAGGACGGACATGAAACTGACAGTAACCGCCAATCAAACGTATTTCGACCAGATACACTCTGGTACCGCTAGTCAATTCCTTCTATCAAAGTCTAGATCTTGACTGCGTGAGAATCTTCGCTCGGCCTTCGCCGAATCTCGGTTGTGATCATTAAGGGGGAGAGTTTCAGGGTGATTCATGGGTGTTCGAGTCAAGAACGTTCGGCTTAGACCGAATCTTCGCTACAATTTCCCTCAATCCAGGCTCCTGCCAGGTCCGTGCCGCTATGCTAAGACGGTCGTTCATCCGAACGCAAACTAGGTTCTTTTTAAAAGATGTGGGGAAGGTACCTAGTTCAGGTTGTATCCGTACTGACAATGACAACCAGGAAGACCATGTTTAACCACTTAGCTTGGTCTTCCACTACTGCTTACGGAATACAGATTGAGACTATCTAGGTACGGATAATTGGCATGTTAAGTACGGCAAGCCCTACCGATTGATCCTGACAAGTCGCAACACTGGTAGAGAATGTACAAGTTTTGCTTCGTCCCAAGTGGCATATCAGAGAGATGGCATCACGAGGGAGACAAATTTATATGGTGTTAATTGTCAACCCTCCCCCTGATTCATCGAGCTACGCCAAGAGCACGATGTTTACCTGTAATTCTCTTAGTCCTTTGCTATAGCCAGTCCTCAGTAGGTAGGTAGATCTGATTCTTGTTGAAGTGTGGGCAATGGCATTGACCAATCAAAAGAGCTTGGGCAGCTCGGAGCAATCTTATCTGGCGCCCCACTATCTCCGTCTCGGATAATTGATTATCACATCCGAAAACCTTACGCGTCACGGGCACGCGTTCCTCTCCACTCTCATTCAATCTCGCTCACTCTCATCGACTCTCTCTGACTCTCATCGACTCTCTCCGACTCTCTCTGACTCTCATCAACTCTCTTCAACTCCCACCCATTCTCATACACTCCTAACCACCACCGCCCGCATTCCCTCAACATGTCGCCCCAAAAATGTCTCCAACAGCTTCTGAGCTGCGGCAGCATCTACCGGCGGCGCGGTAGGTTCACGCCCGAGGAGCATAAACGGATCACGGCAGCTTTTGCATCCTTGTCTCAGAACCTCGGCCTCATCGATCCCCAGACTAGGACCAGCTCCTACTTTCGACACAGAGTCTGTCAAGCATTCTTACGTGATATCGAACAGATAGGCGGCAGGGATCTTGTTGTGCTCTGCGCAGCCGCTCTGGGCCTCACGCAAATCGGCAAAATGACCAAGGGTCAGAGAACAGAGCTCACCGATCTCATCATCAGCCGACAGTCAGACATCGAATCGGCCGGCCTCGGTATGTGTTTTCCCATTTTCTGGGATGTTAGGGCATCGCCATGATGCAACCCGCTGACCAAGTAATGCACACGACTGCAGCGGCCATCTGGGAGGAACCACAACCGCTAGGCCTCGCCGGATCCGGGGAGCAGGCAGATCAACCGGCGCGCATACATACCTCCTCAACATCAACTACGCCTTCATCACCTCATGTCTCGCTTGCCGAACCTCTTGTTGCGTCCACGTCCCCAATCCACGGAATTCTTCGCAATGCGCCTGTCAGAGCGTCGACGCGTACGCTCCTGGCCGACTTTCTGCTCACACGGGAAGGGCCCCTGGCACCCGTCGCCGCCGCATTTGCCATTGCCATCCATCGAGCAGGCTGTATCGTTCGTCCAGGTCCGCCTCGGCACCCAAGGATTGGTGGGCCTGCGGCTATTCCGTTCCTGCTGCCATCCCGAGATTGCTGGTACCAAGGCCGCCCCCCGGACGAGGACTCTTACATGAATGACCTGCTCTTGAACATGGAGGGGACCCAAACCTTCCACAGAGGGGAGCAGCGCTCGCTTGCAGACAAACCCAACTATTGGTCTGTTCTGCGTCAACTCGATCAACCAGACCCTCGTCACACAGCGTGCATCATGAGCATCCCGAGCAAACTGCAGCTGCTACGCATTCCTGACATACTAAGGGCCGCGCCTCTACCCTGTAATGCCGCCAACCTTTTGACTCTGACAGACGTGACACCCAGGTACTCCTACATTGACCTCCAAATGGGTAAGAATAGCATCTGGCATCGACTTCTACCTTGACTGAGCCGGAGCTAACATATCCGACAGATCTTGGGAGTGCAACTATTATCGGGACCGCTGGTGGTGGTGAGAAGCTGATCGGACTCTACCCTCCGACACCACGTAACCTTGCCGTATTCAGCAGCCAGAAAGCCTTTGTCGATACGCATGCTCACCTCGAGAGGGGTGTTTTTATGGCACTCACGAGTGAGGAGTGCTGTTTCATTCCTGCTGGCTGGCTTCACACGTTATATACAACTGGTAGTGGGCCCACGGCCGTTCTGAAATGGCCGACGTCGGAATGTTTCTAAAGGTCTTTTTTGAAGAATCCACAACTTGCAGGTACCATAGCACTTATGCTTGTTAGCTGCATTCATCTGCAACTATGACGAAAACCAATCCAGGGACCATTGGACACAGGCTAGCGCGGCTAACACGGTTAACAGAGTATGCGATTATAGTGGTCGTATGATTAGGACACTACGGCCTTTTGCATGCTGAGGCAGAGATTGATTTGATTTGATTTAGTTAAACAAATATAAAAATGACTGTTCCTCTGTTCGTGGTAGGTGTAATAGAACGCCGTTGAATCGTCCGCCGAGTAAAGCCCGTTCTTATAGAAGCTAAACGCCAGAACGACATACACCCAAATGAACCTTCGTTGTTCTTACCCGCTATCAAGTGAGGGCTTTGCGTCACGAGATCAAACCCGAAAATCATGACTTTATCCCCCATACACTATGGTTGATGAATCCTTCCACTCAATTATTACAGTGTTCCGATTGGATTTCTGTGCAATTGATTATAACACTTAACTGTGCCCGTACATATCTTAATCTGATTAGGTATACACATGTATCTATCAAAAAAGTTGCCCCAGAATCGTCTATAACGGATAGTTCGTGTTATAGGTAGCACCCTTGCTGCCTTGGTTTTATCACTCAGCCTAGGATCATGTCTGCAGTATAGCAGCTCGCAATCGTTAATTTATACCAACGCTAATCGCAGCCAATGCCCAGTCCATGAATCCTGCATTTGTGTCCAGAATGTTTGTGTTGAACTCGGCCAGAGTTGGATAAAAGTTACCGGAAGGACCAAACTCCAATGTATATGCATAAACTTTGTTGACACCAGGTTTGGCCCAGAAGCGGGAAAAGGCGTAGTCGTCACTGGCACCAGACGTAGGATAAAGGCCAACGGCTTGAGAAGACGAGTATGAACGGCCACCAACTGCCTTCATGGCATCGATAGTGGCACTGGCCACAGCCCTAATGTTGGTGAGGTCGGCAGCCGGAATGTACTCCTTGTACGCAGAGTCGCCCACAGGGCCACGTTTCCCATCATAAGCAGAGTTGCGGAAGTTCATAGTAGAGATCGTCGTTTGATCGTCGTCATCGCCCCAACTGTAGAGAAGATCGCCGACGGCGGAATGAATGTCCATGAACCACCTGATATTAGGAAACGAGTCATAGACGGAGACAAGGTTCTTGGTCTCGGGCTCCGAGGCAGCAGCAGTACCGTAGAAGGTCTCTGAGCTCGGCGAAGTGGATGCAGGTGCCTCAGAAGCGTCGAAGTACTTTTTAAAGCTCCAAAGAAAGTCAAAGTTGCGATTGATATCGACACCGATGGAGTTACCACTGGAACCAGATTTTGTGTTTCGATTCTTTCGCCAGTAAGACCCAGAAGATTGGTCGTAGGCTACGCCGTCCGGGTTCACAAGCGGGAAGAAGACGATACCGGCAGCAAGAACGCTCTTCACTTGGGCATTGGTGTAGGTCTTCCTGCCGTAGGTCAGACCACTTCCAGACTTATTTGCAGCGAGCAAATCCGAGACCCAGTAGATGATGTTGTCCGGACCACCCCGCTCGCGGGCATGCACTCCAGCACTGAAGTACAAATGGTACTTTGACTTGTCGGTTCCAGCCCCGGCGTAGTAAGCGTACTGAGAAGCGCCGTTAAAAGTATTCGAGGGCAGAGTGATTGAACCGATTCCGTAGTTCTTGACAAGGGCATCGGCGGCTGACTTAATCTCAGCGACGTTCATGATACTGGCGATAGTCTTCCCGGAAGGTTGTGTTCCAAGGCCAACCGGCGAAATGCTTCCAGCGCTAAAGCGGTCGCCAGTGCCAATTGGAGCAGTGGCCCTCTTGTACAAATCCCTCTTGTGAATCGAGATATCCGGCACCAACTCGTACTCCTTGGACAGATACTCTATGTGCTCCTCAGTCAGCCAAGCATGAAGTCTGTAGTGGCTGCCATCTTCGCTTGGTTTAGCAACAGCTCTGCAGCCGAAGTCGTATGTATCGTTGCGAACTATATCCCTGCGTAAGGTCAGTCATTGTTTCATTTTCTATGGAAGGTAATCTTACCTGAAGTGCGATGGTGTTGGTGCTTGGAGATATACAGGCAGTAGTTCTGCAAGCACAACGCTGCTCTGAATAACCAGAGACGCGATGAGAGAGTACTTCATGGTGAACTGGCGGGCGGAGGCGATGATGCGAACGATCAAAACACTTCGCTGTCTGCACAAAATAGAAGAACGTGTCTTCGTTCATGGCGTTCTCGTAATATCTACTAAAATCTGTTGTCACGGTCGCAGGGGCTACTTCTGGCAACTGGCTAAACTGCCAACGTAAATACGAGTCATTATTGCTAGTGTGGCAGGGGCTTTCATGCCACCTGCCAAAGAGGGCATAACGCAAATCGCTATCAGCCAGTGGGTGAATCATCTTTTGAACCGTACCAGGCATTTCACTGGAAGGCAAAAAAAGCATTGCTCTACTGGCTGCTAGCCTAAAGTACAATACCACCTTCCTTTTAACCATTTAATGCGATCGCTGAGCAACTTCTCTTTATGCTGGTCATTCCCGATGTGGGGCAGAGACTAACAGCAAATCAGCATGTGCCCCAATTGCAACAAGAGTGTGCTTTTTGACCCTTTAGCGACTATTGTAATGATCAACTCAATCTAATGAATGTTCTTCATTACAAATCTTATGTGTGGTGAGATAAACATAGGCGTTGGTGAAGGAGAGTAGATATTTATCGATGTCTCGGGTTAAAGAATTACCTCTGTCTGTTGTTCGCCCAAATCAGTCTACACAAACTCTTACAAATAATAAGCTTGTCCCCCCTTATTTTCTTATTTGTCGTGTTTGGTTAAATTTGTACTTACGCCGTGGGCTGAAGAAGTATTTTTCAAACTCGTCAACTATGCTGGAGGAGAAAACTTCTATCAGGTTTTTAAGCGACCCTCGAACTTAAAACGTAGATGGATATGGCAATTTTCAAGTGTATGGCTTACACTGAAAATGACCGCTCTTGATCGTTACTAGGGTATACTCAAGCTGATTAATCTGAGATTATTTCCGACAATGTCAGCCTTTAGGTACATGTCTGCCATGATTCATCGTCTGCAAGTAGATTGAAATAGTGTAAGCTGCAATATGAAAACTCGTTGTCCACAGACCTAAGTGCTAGTGTCTCATCCAACACCAGACACATTTTATAGGTTCTGCAGCGGCGCCGTTTGAGACCTGCCGCCTCACCAGGGTACCATGACATGTTTCGTGTAGTCTTGCTTCGGGCCATAGTCAATCACGTGGGAGCAATGACGCTGTTCTTTTTTATACGTACAGTTTCCGCGCCTACCTTCGTATTTCCAATCGCAGTCGCTAGGCATTAGCGATGAGGAGACCCACGAGCACGCCTCGCTAGTCCTTTTGCAGCAATTTCCCAGTTCTTGCCTAGTACCATGTATCCGTCGAGATGAACCATTAGCCATTATATCTAACGCCACAATGGCCTTGTAGAGGTTGTTACTTGAAATCGAGCCGACCAAGCCTTTTTAGTGCTTGCTGATGTCTCGTGCTCTTGCGCCATCGTTTCACAATCTACGGGGAAGAAGGATATGTGTAGAGGAGAAGCAAGCGAATAGCAGAAGAAGTCTGATAGGAAAAAGATTTCTGTACCGAGGAGATTGTTCATGTATAGCGCGTTGTTGGAATATAGGGGGCGTGGGAGCTTGTAGCATACTAATTGTCACAAAGAGCTTCATGGTGTTGAGCTCTGTGAATGCTGAGAGTCATGTGCGGTGTCACGTGATGGCACAACAGAACAATATTTCTATAGACCTAGCACATCAGATATTATTTCTTAGCTTCAAGCACGTTACACATTGTAATCCTATGCTGAGCTGTGTGCCCTAACTTGTGAAAAATATCTTGATATAGCATACTTCCTGAGAATCCTAATGACGCTGCAAATTTTGTCTGTCTGAAGCATTGGTAAGAACTACGACAAGAATGTCTCCTTTAAATGTTGTGGCAAGGCTATGGCACTGAGCCCCGCGGCTCGAGATAACGCGGCAACGTAAGTAAATCTGTCTATAAGGTCTAGAGACCATTAGGTATCAAAACGCTTAAAAAAAGTTTTACTTAAGATCTGTGATAACAAAAGTGGATCTATAATTGCCACTACGTAATTACAGCTTATATTATAATACACCCCCCTAGGTTTTTAATATATTTATTATTAAAAGGCTAGTAATATAGAACACTCTTTGATATATAACCTTCTATTTAGGTACATCTTGCTAAAGTATAGGTAGTGTTTTTAACTGCCCTGAACAGAGCTTGAACCCAGGCCCTCAGGATTACGGAGGTCTCTAATATAGCAGATGCGTATACTGTTAAGCACATAGAGGTCTAGAGTAGAGCGGGCTTATAACTGTGATAACAAAAGTGGGTCTGTAATTGCCACTGCGTAATTACGGCTTATATTACAACAAGATCTATGGCGGCAATTTGACTGTGAACATACTTTGCTCCTTTTAGATCAGAGTCCTTTATTGTTGTGGTTAGGTTTGTGACATGCGGCAGTGGAAGCTGGGGTACTAATTTCACCCTGGATCATTTATCCCCTTTCCTTATGAACGTGTATTGAACGGTCCGCTTTGTGCTATATTGCTGGGTGGAATGTCTGGGTCATCGCGATCCGCTCGAGTCGGGAGACGATATCTCTGTCTTATTCTTATACGACCTAAATCTCATTGATAACAGGTAAAGGCCGGCTCCTGTCCGCGCCGTAGTCTAGAATATCATCATGATATATGTTGACGGAGGACCCCACTGGATCACGTGACCCATCTCCTCCCTCCTTTTGGCCAGCCTCTGCCCACCTTGGGCAGCCGACTTTCTCAGCCGAAACACATCACCACTATCATCAATATCAACGGATATTGCCTCACTTTTGCTGCTGCTGCTTGCCGTCCCACAATATATTTTAAGGTAAGTAGATAGATATCCTAAAAGATAACATACAGACACACACATCTCTGAAAATGTCAACTACCGTATCCACAGTTTATTTGAGAACCGCACTGGGCATACACTAAGCCTACTGTTGAGGCAGTCAACCTGCTTACTCACCTATCAACTAATTACAATATTCGCAATACTCACCCACTAGCTGCTAAGTGAAATTGACCTAAATACTGGATTAGCTACACTGCTATCACGCAAGAAAACAATGGGGAAAAAGTCTACGCAATGTATAGCAACTAAGTTATTTTAGTAAGTTAACCCGGTTTATATACTGTTCTTGCCTCTTAACCTCCTACTTTTACGTACATAACTAACCCCTGCTTTTGCCCTTCTAGACCCCTGTTTCTGATAGCACGCTAGCCCATTTTCAGCAGCCCGTGGCCAGTGCAGATTTCGAATGAAAGCAGTGGATACGGTGACTTACGCGTTACTAAGTTTGGTAGATCTTCGTAGTAACTTTGACATGGTTTAAAAGGCTAATAGAGGAAGGCAGTGAAGTGAGGGGCCAAACACGAGTGTGACAGAAGTACACATTGCAAACAAAGTTTCACTTGGCAGAATTAATCAGCTCATGAACAAGTGCCAGTTATCCCTCCTGTCCAGCTGAAGCTGCCTTTCGGGGCCCAACGAGTATTCAAATCAAAACTATGAAAGCCGCTTCAGGCGGATCAAGTTGGAATCCAGACTTGATTAGATAGGACGTATCTCTTGATACTCGTTGACATTGCCAACCATAGTTCTGGTGGCTGCGATGAGAGTAAGGTCGAATTGGAAGTGCCATGGGGTCGCCACGTGGGTAACGACACAAGACTTACAACAGTATCACAACGGCCCGTATATCCTGCATGTTCCCTGGTTGACACTGCATTGGTCGTATGCAGCGGCCGCCTTTTCGATTACCTACTGCTATTAATGATGTCATCGGATCGAAGTACCGTATCCTCTGACTTAACTGAAAATCCGCACAGACCGCGGGCTGCTGAAAAGGGGCTGGCGTGGTGGCAGAAATAGGGATCTAGATGTGGCAAATACAGGGAGTCATTTACGTCAGCAGCAAGTTAGGCGGCAAGGGTTAGGGTTACATGGGTGGGTGTGTGTAGAAATAGATTGACCGCTTTCTATAAGGGGTCTAGCGTATGGTCTATGCGGTTTTTCAGTTAAGTCAGAGGATACGGTATGTCTGTGTGATTGACTGAAAAAGGATGGATGAAGGTTTTAGGTAGCCGGCCCATCCCAGCTGCACCTGGACAAGAATCCCAAGCTTCGTACTCGTTTCCTGTTTTAAGCTTTTAAAACGACCCACGAAACTGTAAGACATTTGTCTAAACTTTTACACAAAATTACAATGTGCCAATCGCATGGATTTGCGGTGAATTTATGTCGGATCCTAGACGTTAATCAATCTAAGTTGTAGCAAAGACATTATCGTTCGCATCCAGCTTATTTAGGTGGTCTAGCGCCCACATCGAATTTTGAGGGCTTGTACAAAAACTAGGCATTCGTGTATATTGAGCACCGTTGTTTCCGTTCCGTTTGCAGATTTCCTCCTTATACATTCTATTCCACAGCTATCACAATGGCGATCACCAGTGCGGGTATGGAAATGATTGCGGTAGGAGCCATCCTTCTGGTCCTCAACACCATTTCTGTCGGTGCCCGCATATACACTCGGACGTTCGTCACGAAAGCATTCCAGGTCAATGATGCGTTGCTTTTGATTGCATTGGTTCGTAAATTCCATATCGGTTTCTTTTGCTTCTTTTTGTTTACTTTTTTTTTTCTTTTTTTGCTCAATCTGACTGAAAATCTTTCTCTAGGGCGCATACGGAGCCCTTTACGCTCTTCTTGTTCTGGGAGTTCAGGGCGGCATTGGTGGCCATATTTTACAAGCCACTATCCCTGGACTCGCGCTCTCGCTGAAGGTGATTTTTTTTCTAGAGATAATTTACGTAGTTCTCACCTCCGCCATGAAAGGGAGTATCGCTCTTACCTTTATTCATCTTTCACGCTCCAGGGTTCTCACTATCATTTTCTGGGTTTCCATTGCTATGGATGTACTCATCAGCGCTGTTTTTATCATCTATTTGCTCGTTCAGTGTAAGCCAGTTGATTATGCATGGAGGATGCTGGATCCGACAGCCAAGGGGGAATGCCTACCACTCCAAGGCCAGCTGTACTTGGGATATGCGCTGTGCATTGTAACGGCGATGTTGGATGCAATGTTGCTGATATCGCCCTGGATCATGATGAGAGGTAGAGGTCTGAACTCGAGACTAAAACTATACATTTATGGCATATTCGGGCTGGGAATACTGTGAGTCCATTCTTTGGTTTCCACTCTTATCCCTACTCACCAAAAGCAGGGCAACCATTGCAAACATTATCCGTCTCGTGGCTCTCGTCAAACTTACGAGGTCCCAAGATCAGCTCTGTATGTGACGTCCTTCCCAATCGGTCGTTCGAAATTTAACCTGGAATTACAGACGACGCAGCCCCTGTTTTCACTTGGTCCGCCGTCGAGGTCAGCATAGGCATAATCATTGCCGGACTCATTGAGCTCGGCCCGCTTGCCGCCAAATACAGACTCAAGGGCTTCGAGTCATACGTTTATATTGATGAGACGTTCTCACGAAAGGAGCGAAACAACGAGTCGGGAAATGAGGGGTACGAATTGCGTCCGGGAAAGATGTAATTGCGGTACAACTGCCAAAGAGAGTGATATACAAGTAAATTGATGGCAGTGGGCGGTATATTAGGCTACGATACAGGTTCACTGCATGGAGTATAACATATGAGCCAGACATCCTGACTTAACTGTATGATTGACTGAACGACGTTAGTACTACGACTTTGCCTTTCTCTATGTGAGGCAATGGAAGTCAAATTGTATTTGCGTCGAGCATATCATCCAGCCTGAAGCATTAATTGTTCTGAGAACATTAAAACGCTAAATTATAGTCCATTTATAAATAACACGCTCAAGAAAGGACTATAGATATCCTTGGACAAACATTTACTATTGATACTGTTTATTAGTAAAGTAACAGAGCAAGTGAGCATATTACTTATAGAAGCTTAATAGAAACAATACAAGGCTATAAGCCGTAACAAGTTTGATATTTCTTATCTTGGACGCTCTAGTTGTAGGTAGGAATGATGGGTTTTAGATGACTAGAGCTTCCTCGACCCCCTCTTTGCTGCCTTACTCAACACGGCCAAAGATGTTCCTCCTTGCGAAACGGGAGCTCAGGAGCTGCTCCCGCTTATTATTCGCTTGTTGGGGGCTCTGGCGGTTACCGCCTCCGCCACCAGCACCACCTAGCAAGGCAGTAAAACCCGCTGCACCCTTGCCCTTAGCGCCAGCCTTGCCCCTAGGCCTGCCGGTGTTGGCATTGCCGGCATTATTGGTGTTTCCATTTCCGTTGTTGTTGTTGTTGCTGTTGCCGGCTTTAATAGCGGCGGCAGCCGGGCCGGCAGCCTTTTGGTTTGAGTTGGCAAGAAGTTCCTTAACGGCGGTGAGACCCTGATCGTCCTGTGTCGCAGCCTCTTGGTTGGATTTGACAGCAGCAGGAAAGTCAACTATATCCTTCTGTACCTGGGTGACAACACCTTGAAGTGTGGCAGCGGTTGGAATGTTGCTTGGTGTGTTTTCCTTAGGTGTTGTGTCGGTCTGCTGAACAGCGAAGCAGCCACCGAAGGGGCCTTTTGCGTTATTATTAAAGCAGCGGACAGTACAAACATTTCCAGTTGATGCTATAATTCAAATAAGTTAGAATTTGGAATCAAGGAAAATGTTAGACTGTGTGACATACCTCCTACACAAGCCATATCAGTGGGCATCTTGACTTTGAGCGTGATTAGTCCGTTGTGTGGCTTAGATTCCAGAATCGTAAGATTAGTCTGTCCTGATGCACCATTTGAGTTGCTAGTTAAGTCGAGGTCGCAGGTGTATGGCCCGGCTCCGTCGACGCTGACCTGGGCAATAATCACATCAACCGTGGCCCCAGCCGTGACCTGCGTGACGGTCTGATTTCCCAGGTGGTTCTCAGTCTCCTCTCCAATGTCAATGTTTCCCTGGCGTATGGTTCTACCGCATTCGTTAACGACGTTGGAAACGATTTCTTTCCTATTAATGATATTTGCATCGGCCTGGTTCTGGTTGACTGTTTATTATGGGTGAGCATTACATCATCTATTAGCCGTTTATCTCATGGCCGTACCTGACATCCCAGGGCTCGCAGGACCGGCAGGGCCCTGTGCTTTGAGGATGACACCTTGGGCTTGGGCCATCGTCAGCAGTGCAGCGACTAACAAAGCTCTCATTGGAGTAGACATGATTGCTGTATGGTTGAAGGGAGGGGAAAAAAGAATATTAGAGGGAAAAGGAGAATTTTCATATGAGTTAGGTCAAATAATGTGTCCAGCACTGTGAATGGAGAATAAGCATGAGAGAGATCTGGTGGGTCGAGGGAGAAATAACTGGTTAGAGGGGGGCATAAGACTCGAAGTTCAAATCAAAGTTTGAGTAAGAACTTAGACAAAAAGAGCACAGGAAAGTCTGAGGTTTACTCCTAGATCAAACATTTTAAGGTTATACACGAGTACGCGTTCTTTATGTCTTTCCTCTTCTGCCATAGACTTTTTTCGCACTAATAGAAGATATTCTTCCCAGAGTATCAAATCGTGCGTGGAAGGATAAACAGCAGGGTTTTAGGAAACGTGCGTGCAAACGTTTTCGACGCTAGACTGGGAGAATACAGCGACCCGCTGTGTCAAACAACAATAAGCTTCAGGAACCATAACTCTGTTCCTTTACACAGAATTGTATGTGTGCGCCTGCTGCTATGTCTGCTCCTTCCAAAGTTGAAAAATTGGGTTGAGGGGGCTTCCCTTACGCCTGTTTCCTGCGGGCTCCAGGCATGCTTCGGACCACGGTGTTCCCTCAATTAAGAACATATCGTCTCTGTAGCTCTGGCCATCATTCGGGACGGATATTATCGTGGGGTAAAATGATTCTTGGGGATAGAGAGGTATGCTCAGAATGATCGGTTCGAGATAGGTATTCGTATTGATTACAATGCCGAATTACCTCCTTGGGGATATTCCGTTCGCTTCGAATGCCATTTACTGGATACGTACAGAATTAATGAGACATAATCGCAAAGATTTTGAGCGTAGGGCAACCACTCTGTCCCGCTGCTGGGATGTGACAATGATGGCAATCGTCGCAGAGTCCAGACGAGGACGGGGCTGCAACGGCGTTTCAAGCCCTCTTACAATGGGCCAACATGGAATATCTCACCTTGGCCTACGCAAGATGGCAGGCATGGGATAACTAATCATTACAGCCTTGCATTCCGTCGGCGCCTTTGTCTCTTTATCTGGTAGTCTTGCGGCCACCAAACCTTCACTGGCAGGGCCCGGCTACATGTACCGAGAAATTCAGACGGTCCGAAGTCTGAGACTAATCCGTAACGCTGAGTGGGGCCAGTGACATACTTGCTTGTATTGACGCTTGATGGCTCTTTGTAGTCAGATGCGCAGACTAGTACAGCAATTTCTCCAACAAATAATTAACCAAAGACAGCTACCCAAGGGTATTAGTCAGCCTTCGTCAAAGCTAAACACCCCCTCCTTACAGAGGGGGCAAAAAAATAAGGTTACTACTAGGAAAATAGGGTTACTACTTGTCTTAACCTAGTCCTACTTTTTATTATATTCTTACTAAAAACAAGTAATTATTTAGATATATTATTAATAAATATTAATAGTAACTAAACTACTTACCTTACTTTAACCTTTTAATATACCCTACTAATATAATAAGAATATAACTACTACTAAAAAGGTAGCTAAAATACTATATATTACTTATTAATAGGTAACTTACTAATAGGTAGGTAAACTAGTAACTAATATACCCTTTATACGCTAGGCTACCTAGGATTATAGTATATTTTATATAGTAATTTAGAAGTACCTCTAGGCCTTTTAGGAAGGCTATAACCTCTGCGTTAGCCTAGATAAGCCTAGCTAGCCCTAGTTGCTTATAGAGGCTAAAGATATAGCTCTTAGTGCCTTTATTATATAGCTTTATAAATCTAGCTTTTTAGCCCTACTACTCTAGGTTAAAGAAATAGCTAACTACCTCTATAGTATTTAAGGTTAACTACTAGTCTCTAAGCACTTTATCTAAAGCTAGCTTACTAACTATCTAGAGCTTTAGAAAAAAGGCACTATTAAACTAGTTAAGTTATACTAAAAGGGGGCTAAGTTAGACTTAGCCTTAATAAAGGACTTCTTTACCTAGTACTAGGCTACTTTTTATAAGTATAATATTAGCTTATCTAAGATATAGAACACTAATAAATCTAGGTGCTAGATTAGCTACTTTAGTAGCTAGCTATATATAATTATCCTTATAATAGGATTTATAGTAATAGCTATAGGTCTTAGTAATAGATTACTAAGCCTTTAGTGCTTTACCTTACTATCTAGTTTTCTAGTAGTAAAGCCCTTATTATCTAGGCTCTATAAGCTTAAGTCTTATAATACACTAATACCTACTATTAAGCCTTACCTAGTTAAGTGCCTATAGCTATTATCTTATAATTCTTAAGCTTTTATCTCTCTTAAGTAACTAGTATAAGTAAAATAAATTAAAATAACAGTAGATATACTAATTACTTATTAACCTATTATTAATATACTACTAGTATAAATAAGCTATAGTTATTTATAGCTAAGTACCTAATATACCTAATTAAGGGTAAAAACTAACTACTATTATTAGAAAAGTTTATATAAGGACCTAATAAAGAAGAAGTATAAGGAAGGTTACTATTATAAGGCCTAGATATACTAGACTTACTAATAGTTAGTAATAATACCTTTATTAATAAATAGTTATAAAGTAGTTAAAGTATTAGTATAATTATATAAAGTTAAAAGGTTCTAGATTTTATATAGGTAATAATATTATACTTCTAAGAAACTATAAAGACTATAGTTAAGGAACACTAAGAAAAATAAAGGTATTATAAGTGCCTTCTATAAAAGCTTACTAACTAACTAGTGTAGTAACCTAGTAAAAAAGAATATAAGAAACCTTTATTCTATAACTATAGACTTCTAGGAAAAGAATCTATAAGTGCCTAAGTAGTAGATTAAATTAATACTATAAAAGTAGCTAATAGGCTTTATTTAAAGAGTACTATAAAGTAATAAGTTAAATAGGCCTTATTAAAGGTATCTTTATTATTATAGATATAATAGTATAACTATAAGAAAAGGCTTACTAAACCCTTAGTCTAAGATAACTTCTTAGTGTTTATTTACTAAAAGTATATTAACCTAGAGGCCTAGGAGTAAGGCTACTAGTAAAAGCTTTAAAGAATATAAATATATAATAGCTAGACCTTATTATAGTACTTTACTAAGTAGTTAGTAATACACTATAACCTTAGTATAAAAGATATAGAGGACTTAAAGGCTAAGGCCTACTAATACTTCTTTAGGTTACTTTACTTATTATAAAATAAAATAATCTAGTAAAAGATACTTATTCTCTATATAAAGAATATAGCCTATAAAGTTAATTAATTATAGTTACTAAAGGACTAGAAATTTAGTAAAAGGTTATAGAAAGATAATAAGAAGTACTCTTAGAACACTAATAAGCACCTATAGAGGCCTATGCCTTAATAAAGGATTAAAAGAAAGAGGCCCTAAGGACTAAAAGCTAGTAAATATAATATACTACTAGCTAGAAGGTAACTAGTGTAGTAGTTAGTTATATAGTAGTTAGTTACTAAAAGCTAGCTAAAGTTTAAGCACTATTTTATCTATAACTAAAAGAAGTATTTTATAACTATATACTTAAAAAAAAGTTTAATAGTATAATAATAGTAGGCTATTTAATTACTAACTAGACTAAGGAGCTACTATAGTATAGTATATTATAATAGGCCTAAGAATTTAAAAGCTTAATCCTATAGAAAACAAGTAAGTATAAGTAATATACTTAACTTACTTATACCTTAGATAATAAAGGTACCTATTAAGGTAACTATAACTAGTATAGTAATTATCCTATAAAGGGATATTAAGAAGGTTATAAAAGTATTAATAGATATATACTCTAAGGTAGACCTTATTAGTAGTAGACTAGTAAAGTACCTAGGCCTTAAGCTAACTAAAGTAAAGATACTAACCCTTAAGGTATTTATAAAAGAACTAATAGGTTAAAAAAAAGCTTATTAGTTAACCTTCTTTTTAATTAATAATTAAGGTTAACTATAAAAGATTTACTAACTAGTTATTAAAATAGATAAAAGAAAAGACCTACTTAATATCCTTATATCTAGATAGTCTATAGGCTAAAAAGGCATCTAGATTAATATAACTACTAATAAGTAGTATTATAAGGTAATCTTTATTACTAAGCCTAAGGTAATTACTTATAATATAGTTAAAAATAAAAAGTAAGTATATATACTTTATATTTTCTATAAGGTTAGTAAACTAGTAGAGATAAAACTAGTAAATATTCTTCTAAAGAAGCTTAAAAGTAAAGTAGTAACCTTTAACAAAGGTTTAGTAATAGGACTATAGGTCTATAATAAGGCAGAATATATAATTAACCTAAAGCTAAAGAAGAAGCTACTATTTAGGCTAATCTATTTATTAAATAAAAAATAGCTAAAGAAGCTTTACTAATATCTTACTAAGAACTTAGTAAATAAATATATTACTATATCTACTAGTAAGGCTAAAGTACCTATATTATTTATACTAAAAAAAGATAGTACTATATGCCTTTATATAGATTATTAAAGCCTTAATAAGGTTACTATAAAGAATTAGTATCCATTACTATTAATTAGTAAGCTATTAGATAAGCTTTAGAAAGTAAAATAGATCTTAAAAGTAAATATCTATAATATATATTACTATATTAATATTAAAAAAAAGACTATTAAAAAACAGTATTCTAGACTAAATATAGTTACTTTAAATATATAGTTATACCCTTTAGCTTAATAAATATACCTATAATATTCTAGGCGTTTATTTACTAGGCGCTTAGTAAGCTACTTAATATATATTATATTATATATATAGATAACCTTATAATTTACTCTACTATAAGGAAGTAATACACTAAGGACCTTAAGAAAGTCTTCTAAAGGCTTTAAATATTTAGACTATTTATAAAGCTATCTAAGTGTTTATTTTATTAACAGAGGGTTAAATTCCTAGGGTATATAATTACCTTAGATAAGATTAAGATAAATAAGTCCTAAGTATAAATAATTACTAACTAGAAGGCACTAGAGTCTATAAAAGATATCTAAGTATTCCTAGGGTTCTATAATTTTTATTATAAGTTTATACTAAGGTATATAGGTATTACTATACCTATAATATCCTTATTAAAAGAGTATATAAGTGCTCTTTATATATTTAAATAAATAAAGAAGGCTAATATAGCCTTTAATTAACTAAAGGTTACCTTCTTATTAGTAACTATACTAATATATTAGAACCTATAATAGGCTATATATATAAAAATAAATATATTAATTAAGGCTATTATAGCTATTCTTTTTAGTAAGTAAAGAAGTAGTAGTAACTAGTTATTTACTAGTTATAAAAGCTTAGTAAAATAAAGTAATAATAGGCTATAAGGTAGTAAAAGCTACTAGCTATTATAAAAGGATTAGAGCATTAGGCCTATTATCTTTAGGGGCTATTAAAGAAGTTCTTATTCCTAATAGATTACTAAGCGTTAAAGGGCGTTATTAGTACACCTATATAAGACCTTTAGAGAAAGCTTACTTACTAGGTATATAAATTATTAGTGTTTAACTTTAACCTAGAGTATAGACTAAGAAAAATAAATCTAGTAGATAGACTATTTTAAAGGCTAGACTATATAAAGGGAAAAGTACTATATATAGATATTCTACTAACACTAGTAAAAAAGCTATAGCTTATTAGTAAGCTACTACTTAATATATACTAAAGGATTATAGGCCTTAAAGAAAAAAGTAAAACTATAACTATATATATTTAGGCAGTAAAGGCTTTATTAAATAATCCTAGCTATAAAGTAGATAGTTCTTAGGATAAGGAATCTTTTCTTTTAAGTTAGTAGTAGGCTATAAGGTACCTTAACTATTTAGTAATAATTACTACTATTACTACCTAAGGCTAAAAAGTAAAAAGGTAATTAAAGAACACTTAGTAGGAGTTACCTAGGTAACTAAGGAACCTAAAGAAGCTAAGGTTATTATACTAGAATAATATATCCTATACTAAGTTATAAAGAACTTATAACTAGTAAAATAGTATATACACTAGACCTTATAACTAAGATAAAAAAGCTTATTAGAAGACTATAGGCTAAAAATAAGTTTTACTTATTATAATTAGTAAAAGTATATAGTATAGCTAGTAGGTTAAAAGTATATACTATTAATAAAAAAGTACCTTATTCTTTAAAAAAAACTAGTAATATTATAGGTAGAATTACTAAAGGTAAAGATCTTTTATTAACACTATAATAACCCTAGGGTAAGTTATATAGAGGCTACTAAGACCCTTAAGCTTATTATAAAAAGTTTTATTAAGAAAAAATTATAAAAGATATATAATAGTATATTAAGAGATATAAGTATTATCTTAGTATTATAGTCCTTAGGTATAAGCTATATAGGTAGTTATAGTTACTACTATTACTATTACACCTATTCTAAGAGATTTTTATAGACTTTATTATAAGGCTATTACTAAGTGCTTATAATAATAGTACTAAGTATAACTATATACTAGTTATCTTATATTAAATAACTAAGTTTATAATATTTATATTTACTTAAAAGATACTAAAGTAGTATAAATAGTAAAAATCCTCTATAAGAGGGTAAAGTATAGATTTAGGACACCTAAGGGGATTATAAGTAATAAGGAAAGCTATTTATAAGCCTTTTCTAGAAAAGTTTATAAAAAAAAAGTAATATATTACTAACTATTTACTATATATTACCTATAGACTAATAAGTAAATAAAATAGACCTATTAAATATTAAAAAAGTATTTATAGCTATATACTAATAGGTTACTAAATAAATAGGTAGTATAGCTAAATAAGGCTAAGTTTACTTATAATAATAGCTAATACTTTACTACTAAGGTATCTCTCTTTATAGTACTATATAAGTACTACCCTAGGAGTATAAAGTATATACCTAGTAACAAGGTTACTATACAAGAGGTAGAAAAGTAGATTAAGAGAATTACTAAATAAAAAGGTAAATAACTAAGGTATAGGCAAAGGCTACTAAATTATAAGCTACTTATTATAATAAAAGGCACCTATATAAGAAGTTTTATTATAGAAAGGTTATTAGGCTTTTAATAAAGAATATATACTTTAAGAATAAAAAGCTAGTACTATACTATATTAAGGTAGCTATTATAGAGAGAATTAGTAGCTAGGTATACTAAGTGTATCTTCTAGAGTAGTACTAGTGCCTATATAATATATTCTTAGTCTTCTTTCTAGAACTATAGGGGGAGATTAGTAACTACTTACTAAAGACTTAATAAGACTTCTTAAATTAGAACTAGAAGATAATATATAAGAAGTAAAAAAGATTATTAGCTACTAAGGTAGCAAAGATAATCTTTATTACCTAGTAAAATAGGCTAAATAGCCTATAAAATATAATATATAAGAACTACTAAGCTACCTAGAGAAGGTAAAGGAAGTAGTTAAAAGGTATAAGAAATAAAAGAAAAAGTTTACTAAAAATAAAATAACTAGGATATTATTAGTAACTATTTACTAAATATATATCTATTAGTAAAACCTATCTAAAAACTATTTTATTTAACCTAAATACTCTATAAATATCTAAAATAAAGAATTAATAGTATAAAACTATTACTAAGAGGTTAGTAATAGATTTATACTTAAGTATTAAGGTTATAAGATTAATAAAGAGAACACTAGCTTTATAAGTAGCCTAGAAGGTATTAGTATAAAGATTAATATACTTATTATAGGTAGCCTACTTTATATTAGTAATAAGGTTAAAGATAACTATTTTACCTTTAGCCTTAGTAATAGCTTTACCTTTAAGGCTAATAAAAGTATAATTATTTACTAAGTGTTTAGTAAACTTATTATATATAGAAGTAGTAAGGTTACCTTAAGGGCTAGTAAAAAAGCTATTAAGGGTAGCCTAGGCATTAGTAGTAAGCTAAGCTAAAGTAGAAGGCTTTACTAAGCCTTTACTAATAGTAAGGCTAAAGGAACTAGTAGTAATAGGATTATTAATAAAGATCTATAGCTTACTAAAAGCTTATATAAACTCTTAGTTATCCTAGTCTTTACTAAAAGCCTTAGCCTTAGCCTTAGTAGCTTTAAGGAGACTATAGAGGGTTCTAAGGCTACTAACTACTTAGTAAAAAAAGGTAACTAAGCTAGTTAAAGCTATAGTATTATAAGTAACTATAGTAAAGTTAGTATTAATTTAGTAAAAGGCACTATAAGTAAGGTAGTTTACTAACTAGTTACTAATATAGTAATATTACTATAATACTTAAAGAAAAGTTAAAAGTATTAGGCTTAACTTAAATATATACTTGTCTCTTTAATAAAATATAAGTAGTCTCTAAGGTATAGGTCTTATAAGAAGTTATAGTCTAATAACTATAACTAATAGGGTAATACTATAGATAGTAATAATATAAGCTAGGATATTATTTACTAAGTACTTAGTAACTAGCTTATAAAACTTCTTAAACTAAGGGAACTAGTCTAGACACTTAGGCTTATTACCTTTCTAGATAACTAAATTATACTCCTTAAGGTTATTAGTAGCTACTTATAAAGTAAATATATAAGTATTATTATATAAGTAGGCTAACTAAAATAAGTAAAGGTAGTTATATATCTTATCCTTATTAAAGATATTAAAGAGTTTAAGCTAAAATTAATTAGTTATAAAATAATTACTAAAGGACTATTAAATTTACCTAAACCTAGACTAAAAAAGTAATATACTTATAGTTAAAAGTAAGCTCCTAAAAGGTAGCCTACTTAAGGTAGACCTTATAACTACCTACTAAAGGGTTAATAATATAGTTAGTAATATACTCTTAAGTAGTAAAATAGTAGGTAAAAGCTAGTAAAATATAGCCTTAGTTAATACTACTAAGGGTACCTTTCTCTTCTAGGCAGTAGTAATAAATTATTATATTCTAATAGTACTAGGCTATACTATAGAGCTCCTAAGGGACTTATTAAAGAAAACATTAGCGTTTAGTAAAAGCTTACTAATAAAAAATAACTTACTATAGAACACTTCTTTTTATTAACTTAGTAAAGAATACACTTAGTAATATAATAGCTAGTAATATAAATAAGGCTAGTAATATTATAATATATACTAGAAAAGTAATAGATATAAAAAGTACTACCTTTTAGATCCTTAAAACCTTTATAAGGATTATACTTTATCTTAATAACTATCTATATATAAGAAATAACTAATATTTAAGTAATTAGTTAGTAAAGGCTTAGTAAAAGAAAAAAAATATAAATAAAAAATAAAGTTAAAGATAAAAAAAATAAAGCTTATAAGATATTATAATAGTAAAAAATTATAGATTTATAATAATAAAAATTTACTAAAAGGTTACTAAGTAAAAGAAAAAAAAAGAAAAGTAAATAAAAGACTAGTAAAAGAAAACTTTTTACTTAGGTAACTACTAAGTAAAAAGAAAATAAGCTAGATAACTAGCTATATTATATTTACCTTTATATAACTATTTTATTTAGTAAATTATAACCTAGTAACTATTTACTAATATATTACTAAATAAAAATATAAAGTACACCTAACTAGATAATAATAATAAGGTTACTATATTCTAGAATAATAAGGCTCTTTAGTAGAAGTAATAAAAAAGGTCTATAAGGTTATTCTAAACAAAGAAGAGGACTATAACTATATATTATTATTATTTCTTTAAAGGATGTTATATAATAACTTTAGGACAAAGTCTAAAGGGGAGAAAAGTAATTATAATAGGATTTATAGTAATAGCTATAGGTCTTAGTAATAGATTACTAAGCCTCTAGCGCTCTACCTTACTATCTAGTTTTCTAGTAGTAGAGCCCCTATTGTCTAGGCTTTATAAGCTTAAGTCTTATAATACACTAATACCTACTATTAAGCCCTACCTAGTTAAGTGCCTATAGCTATTATCTTATAATCCTTAAGTAGCTACTAAAATATAACTACTTACCTAAAGTTATAGATTTAGCTAATTAAGAGTTATATACTCTAGTTAGGTCTAGTAATATATTTAGTAATATTATTCTAGTATATATAATCTTTAAAATATAGCTAGTTACTGCTTAAGTAGATTACTAAGTCTAAGAAGGTGTCTACTTTATATATTTACTAACTAGCTTTTTTAACTAAGAGATTATAATAAACTATTAGAATATTAATACTAATAATTATATAACACCTAGTTAATTAACTATAAATAGTTTATAATTTAAGGTTAAAGGGTATAGACTAGTTATTTAGCCCTTAGTTATATTAAGAGGGGATTATACTTTTAGTTAGCTAGAATAACTTAAGTTATACTTAAGCAGTATATAACTACTTTATATAATAATAGTAAAGTAGACCTATTTTAGTTACCTAATAAGAAGTTAATTTACCTCTATGTTTTACTAAGTATATATATATATAAAGCCTATTTAATACTAATTAGTAGTTATATAGTAATTATAGATTAGTAAGAGTAAAGAGTTAAGCTATATTATATAAAGAGTTAGTTTATATAATATCTAACTATAGAAGAGCTAAAGAACTACTCCTTATTATAACCCTTTGTACTAAGATAAGTTATAATTTATATAAAGATCTAGTTTATATAGTGCCTAACTATAAGAGGGCTAAAGAACTACTCTTTAGGATAACTACTTATACTACTTTCTCCTGTGTATAATAGAATAAAGAAGACTATACCTTTCTTGTATATATATAAGAAGTAAGTAGTATACTACTATAAGTATATTACCTTTATTAACTAGATATTATATAATTTAAAATAACTACTAATATATTAATATAGAACACCTAGAGCTAAGAGAAGG
>NW_026850724.1:0-51742 GCF_030913465.1 Colletotrichum navitas
TATTAAAGGATATTTATTATTTAACTAGTAAGTAGTTAGTTATTACCTATTTTAGAAGGAATAGGCACCTTAAGAAATAAAAAGAACTACTACTAGAGTAAATAATAATAGATAACAAGATATAGTATTAAAAGACCTTTTATATAATACTATTATTTACTTTATTACCTATTAATTAGCTTAAAGGGCTATTATTAACTAATAACTATCTTGTTTTCTTTTATTATAAAAATATCTATAGTTCTTTATCTAGTTATAAAGATAGACTTTGTAACTAGGGGGTATATTATAAAGCTAGGACAGCTTTGTGTAGCTAGTTCTAGTCAAAGATACTACAGAGTAGCGCCTTTAACTAATAAGACCTATATTAGGAAGAGTATTTCTAGGCAAGTTTTCTCTTGTACTTAGACTTAGGAAAATCAACTACTTCTCTTTATAAATGTTAAGACACTATAGTTTATTACACTTATATATTACTTTATAGAATAATTATAAACTAAGGACAAAGGCTTACTATTAAAATCTTTAGACTTAGACTTCTAATCTAAAGTATTAAGTAGCTTATATTTCTTAGCTTTTCTAATATAGTAAGTCTAAGCTAAAGTAGATTCTATTTTATATACTTTCTAGATATAGGCCTAGTTATTTTTTTACTAATAACTTATTATATTATTAGTATATAAAGTAAAATTTATATTTAATAATCTTAAGGCTATAAATTTTTTATATTAGTATAAACTAAAAATACTTAAGAATTAATATATAAGTCTTATATTTTTAGTAAATAAGTACTACTTACTTAAAAAACGCCTTTTTAAGCTACTACTACTTTACTTTTTATTTATTTTTCTTAGGTATCTTCTTTAAAGTCTTAGCTAAAACTACTTAAGAATTATTAATACTACCTAAGAGAAATAGATTTCTAGATATAAGAAGTAAAGTATAAAGTAAATTCTCTTAGATAAAAAAAAGAACACTAGGTATAGCTACTTAAGGGATAAAATTTTAAACTATAGCTATTTAATTCTTAGCTAAAACTATATTTATAAAAGGATTTTAAACTAGAAAAGTAGAAGTCTAAACTAAAGCTACCTAGTTCTTAGCTAAGACTATATTTAAAGAAGAAGTCTAGGCTAAGCTAACACTATTAAAGGCTAAAACACTAGATAGGCCTTCTTTATTAATAACTAGTAAACTAGCTATTTTTACTTAGTTAGCTATAAATAAGTTATAAAGGTTTTTAACTTTATTTAATATAAGGCTTCTTAAAGTAGTATTATAAATTCTTAAATAATTTATACTTAAGTATAAATTTAATAACTAAAGGTATAAGAGGTAATAATTATATAAAGTAAAACCTTATATTTTATATAGTAAAATTTCTTCTTTAGATAAAAGGTAGTTAAACTTCTAGATTTTATTATTAACACTTTTTTATTTTATTTTACTAGCTATTTTTTACTTAAGAATAAGAAAATTAGCTAATATATACCTTAGAATCTAAGCACTAAGTAAAAAAAGAAACTAACTTACTTATTTAATTTATTAATAAGTTAAAAAAAAAGAAAAAGATTTAAAGAAAAAAAAGGAGGTTATTTTATATTAAAAACCTAAAGCTATTATACCTTCCTTAAAAATAATAGAGGAAGGTATAGTTAATAAAGTAAAAACCCTTATTTAAAAGGTCCCTTTTAAACCTTTTCTTTATTTATTTTATTATAATATTTTAGTTATAATAACCTTTATTATATAATAATTACTTTATTTTTTTTATTTAATAATTCTAAATTTATATATAGAACTACCTTTAAGATATTTTAAAGCTAAAAGGGTATATTATAAAGCTAGATTAGCTTTATATAGCTAGTGCTAGTAGTACTACTATAGGATGTAGTATACTACCTACATAGACTGTCTAGAAAAGGTATTTCTACTGCTTCTCTAGTTTATATATAGTTTCTTAATAGGTTAACTACTTTTCTCTTATATGACAAGACGCTGCGGTTTATTACATGTTCCCAGTGTTGCTTGCTAACCTGGGAGACCTGTCTTATATAGGCTGGTCTTCTGATTTTCGTTTGAGCCTTCGTCAACCTTATCCTTCTCACTGTAATCATCCCGTCTACAAGCTACCTTCTCATCCATAGGTGGTCAAAGTCGGCTCAGTATACGAACCTCTTACTGGCACGAGCGAGCGTCGCGCTGCTCACCGTGGGCGCCTTCACTATCGGCTGCTCGGATACATCGAAAGCTATGGTAGTCGGCCTCAGCATTTTCGCTCTTGGTTCAGGCTATAATATTCTCATTCGCAGCCTCTTAGCATCTGTCGTTGAGAAAGACAACATCGGTATGCTGTATACAATAATGAGCATCTCTGAGACAATAGGGGCCCTGGTAGCAGGGCCTTTGCTCGCAGCGACGTTCCGCACCGGCATGAACTGGGGTGGCCCTTGGATCGGCCTGCCATATATTTCAGTCGGGTCTCTGTTAGCGATAGCAACCGCAGTTGTGTTTTTCACAGGGCTGTCGCGGCTGCAGCCTAAGGAGGTTGACATGGATAACGAGCAACGGTCAGGGTGTTAGATCGGCTTGCATGGTGGACGTCATCTTCAAAGACTTAAGGAGAAACCTGGCTCTTGGATTGTATTTCAACGCCTCACAAACGTTACGAGCAGGTCAGGACAACCAACTGTAGTATCCTAATTGGACCGTAACAGCAAACTCCCCTATTATGAAACTCCTGATATATATGCTTTCAACGGTCTGCATGATAGCCTTCCGATCAAGAGACTGCAACCGTAGTTAATCCGCAATATACTCGCGAGAACTCTGGAATCGACGTGTGGTATTTGACTCAATTAGAAAAGGAAGAAGTCTGAGCTTCTCCAGTTTTCCTAGTCTGGAAATAGTCAGCGCGGTCTAGAGTGCGTGGCTGGGAGGAAATGGGATTAATCTGGTTGGTCATCAGTTCTCCATTGAACGCTCTAAGTCTCAGGTAGGCCCGATCGATGGAGGATTAGATTTTAAGGTCTAATCTCGTGTAAGAAGAGTTACGTTGATGAAGTTTCGGCAAGAAGAGGTGTGGTTCGTCAAATAGAAGAATTCGCTGCCGTCATGATAGTGTCTGCCGCACCCAGCTGGCTGACTTCATAGAATACAAGAAGGAAGAAATAATTCTACTGCCCGTCCTCCAAGCTCGTTTCCATATCATCCCATTCCAATTTCAAGTTAATCTATTGTCATGACGCACTCAACCCATTATATCAATCAGTGCAGGTTTTACACGGCTGACGGAGCATACATACCCATTTCTGAATACCCCTCTCGAACACATCGTCGAACTTTTCAAAGTCAATGGCAACTTCATCCACGGTAACCCATCCAAACTTCTCAAAAAGCAGCTGCAGAACAATGGGAGTCTCCAGATATGCTGAAGAGCCAGCCTCATCCGCACGCTGCAACCCCCACTCTAACAGCCTCCTCGCAGCGCCTTGGCCCTGGAAATCTGGGTAGACATCAAGCAAACCTAGAACTAGACACAAATTAATTAGCCCAAAGAGCGAAGAATCAAAATAAACAAGCGTATATAACTTACCGAGACATTTTTCTGGGTCGACATCCTTAACCCTTTTTTCTTGCAGGGCACCCATGATGTGATTCCACAGGTCCATGCTGGTTATCGACGTGGCCAAAGAAGCGGTCCTTTCCTCGGGAGTCTCCGCGTTTTCTTCGACTCCCGCTGGTCCATCGAGCTGATTAGACAAAAATACCTGGCGAAAGCTCGAGGGGACTTGCCACCGGGCATACCCGAAGACTCTACCGGTGTCTGAGTCGCATACTTTGATGAACCGCGCATGCGAGTCTGTCCTAATGATTCGGGCAATTGTTTCGCGCATGGCCTCGCTCTCCGATAGGCGTATCACGCCGCGCGTGATGCGATCATCTCTGCCTTGAACATGTTGGGGTTGATGACACCAACGTTGCCGCTTCGCGGGCGCTGAGCCCTACCCTAGATGACGGCACTCCAGAGCCACTGCAGGGGGGCCAAGCTGCCAAGACTTTTCCCGATATTACCGGCCGAACAGTCTTCATCCTCATTAATAAGTATTGGGTTCGCGGTACAGGCATCAAGTAGGGTGTAATTTGAAGGCATTAGTGGTGGGATTGTTGCAAGTAATATTAGTCAAGCTTGCGCTCCAGGATCAGCTATTAGTAAGAATGGCCCAGCACTACCAGCGAAAGGTCCAACCAAGTCTTGGTCCAGGCACAAGGTAAGTGGGGTTTTGTGCTTTGGCCGTTTTGATTCTAGTCAAATACATTGATGGTCCATGGGGTCTAGGTGGTGCCTCTTGTGGTATTAGTAAATGGAGGCCGTCGCTTAGCAGTCGTGCAGATGGAGGTGTGTCGGCGTCAGCACCGTCGGCACTAAGGCTGAAACTCGAGGTCTTAGATAATTCAGTCGTGTGGTGTAGTCTGCCATCTTGGATTTGATGGTGGAAAGGCTGGTTACTACATCAAGTTAGAGAAAAGGGTCTTAGTCGCCAGGCAAATATGATAACTACAGAGGCTGTCGCCATCACCATATTTGTAACGGCAATGAAATTTTAGAACATGACTACTAATAGATGTTTGATTGGCTTTGGCTCATCTTGGACATCTGACAGGATCTTAGCATTAATGACAGACATAGTACGTGAAGATTGATTCCTCCGTCAACGTACTGTCTTGAACCTGTCGACTGGAGGCGTAGTTGGAACAAGTCAGCATCCATACCTACCTTGTAACCCAGATGCTACAGTTGCACTAATAACAAGCTGTAAAATTGCCTTTGACGAATTTCTTTAGTGCCGGCGCTAAGTACGTTAGATTACAGCAATAGACTCGGTGTGTTACTGAGAGTTTAACCTCTTGAGTAATTACAAGCTTGTAGTGTGTAAGTAGTAGAACATTCCTTAAGAGGACGTATAACTAGTTAATTCTGACTTTATACTAGCCTATCAATACAACATATTATAGTACTTCCCTAACGCTGTCTTCCTAGATTTCCTCTCTTTAGCACTCTAGTGCATCTATGTCTAGCTCCTCCTTGCGCCGAGTGACCAAGAACCTAGTATTAGGAGGCAGCAGGTAGTGCGAGCCTGCTGTCAAGCTAGGCATACATTTCACATCCTCTGGCAGCTTCCAATCGTATTTAAGGAGGATATGGGCGAAGGCGATTTTAAGCTCATGACTAGCGAAGAATCGGCCAGGACAGGCGTGAATGCCGTGACCGAAGGCGATATGCTTGTTTGACGAACTGACTAGGTGCGCTTTGTTCTCCTCGCCTGTCTCGCGCATCCGTATAAAGCGGTACGGATCCCAACGTAGTGGCTCTGGGTAGTCCTTTTCGTTGAGCAGCACTGTGCGCCCATCCATAGCGACAATAGTGCCCTTTTTAATAACAAAGCCGTCTTTTAGGGCAATGTCGTCTAGGGCCTGGCGTCGGAAGTAGGCTGTACAGGGACATTTAGTCAGATACAAGTCTTTTAGGGGTTTCCAACTCCAGAGGAGCTCTCCAGAGGAGGGGTAGCCTCAGGGGTGAAGCTTACGCAGGAAGAGGGGTCGCAGCCTCTGCGACTCCTTGAAGGTGGCGTCCATGAGGCGCAGCTTCTGTAAGCCTGACTTTTTGAGGCCGTCAGTTCGGAGGACACGAATTGTCTCTTCGCGCAAGGGGCCAAGGATCTCAGGGTGTTTTGCAATGTCCATCATGGTCTGGGCTAGCAGATCGGTTGTAGTATGGACGGCAAGTATAGTTAGGTTGATTTGTACTTCAGTTGGGTCGGCGTTGGGGCGTAATTCACGCGAGAACCACTCAATAGAGTCATTATACGGATTTGGCTCCCCTCGCGCAATAACGGCCTTTTTAATAGCAATACGGCGGTTGATATGGGGCTGTAGGACAGCGCGGCAGCGAATAAGCCGGCGGCGGATCTCAGCAAAGGTCGGCAAGAACCAGTGTACGAACCGACGTGTTAAACGCGGCCACCGGCTTAGCTCAAAGACGCCATGGCCGGCAAGAGTTATATACTCTGACGACGCCTGGATCCACTCCTTGTCATTGCAGAGCTCCTCACCTAAGAAGATACGCGACGACATGCGCGATATAACATGCATGATGTGGTCGGGCGTCACCTCGGTCCACTCTGCTTATAGCCGTTTTAGTGCCTAAGTCTGTAGTACATGTCATCGGGAAAGAGAAGGCTTACCATTAGAGTTAGGAAATATATCGCCAAGGGCCCTAGAAACCTCTAGTGACATTACTCCTGTTAGACTTGCTAGTTGGAAAACCTTTTGTTAGTAAGGATAAAAAGAGCAAGGCTAAAACCAATCGTACTAAGGGTCTTAGTCATGTAGTTCTGAATGACGTATCTCATTCTATCCTCGGTGTGAAGCGGAGTAAGGCCGGGGATATAACCGTGGAAAGCCTATCGGATTATTAGTAAGATCATAGCTCTTCAGCAACTAGCGTAGATTATAAACGTACATCGCGAGCCGATCTATTGAATTCTAGCATGCGGCTACTCTTGAGCTCCTCGGCGTACCTGCTTGGGATCATAACCACATCGCCCAAGTCTGTGAAGAGCTTATAGGGCCTGTCTGGGAACTGCCGTGTGCCTTCAGCTAGCAGCTCTTGACTTCGTTTCGCATAGTCCAAAAGCCGTGCGCTCCATGTCAGCTCTGTGATTTTCTTGGGGTTCAGCCGGGGTAGGTCGGGGTAACTCTCTCGCTGGCTGTATATGAGAAGGGAGAGGGCAGCCGTAATTAGGTACAGCGCGTACACGGACGCCCCGCTGCTGTTCCAAGTATCCAAAGAAAGCATGTCAGGGTGCTAGACGTTGACAAAGGACTGAATCAATGACATAACAGTGGGATTTTAGGTTGGAAAGTAGTCAGGAAGTATGACTGCTGTAGTTATTGTGATTGAGAGTCAGGCATTATATATTACTTCGTTGCTAAAAACGGAGACGTTGTATAAACACCAGACTTTTACGGAGTACCTTAATTCGAGAGCCTGAAAGTGGAACTTCCCCCCCACAGATCCAAACAAACCCAAAAAGCCCGCTGCTGATCCATAATCTGTCGTAGTACCTGCTAGGATCTAGGTGACTGCTTGAGTCAAGTAAAATATGTGGTGATGATTGTTATTGCATGTGTGTAACAAGTGAAGTGGATAAATGATAATTAGAGGGACTTTGAGTCACGTGAATCATCACGAGAAAGGTTACTCTTGATGGGAACGTCTCAGGGTATTGCCAAAAACATGCTCTGATCCACCAGCGCCATGCCCAAATCCTTGGCACTGATGATATCGCGACTCAGCCCCCCTGCACCGACGGGACGTCCACCGCCATGTGCTCATTTAAACAGCATGGTACACATACCAACCAAGTGCGACAGTAGTCTACAGCAGCCACGACAGCAGCTCGAGTCTAGAATTTGAAATGTCGAGTTCCTTGCCTGGGGTCGGCATTGAATTAGTCCTTTCAAGTCCTCACATACATGGAATCCCCCGGAAAGGGGCGGGAAAAAAAACCTCACACAGGACATTTAGCTATAATCGTATACTGTCTCGGTTAGTATGGTTAAACGCGCAAACTTCTGGACATCCCTGATACAGCTGCCACAAATGACGTTCTCCGGGATGCGCCAATCCGCAATGCTCAGGCCAAATGCCTCTTGCATAGCACAAAAGCTGTGAAGCACAAGCCTGTGGAATCAGACTGGATTGTTGCCGTTAATACTAACAAGTATGCCTAGACCACGATATTTACTACTTAATGGCGCGTTATACCCGGCTAGGGTCCTTTATCATTTGCACCCCATAAGTGATATACTGTGCATGCAGGGCGTGAAGTGCACCTAAGACATAAATACCTGTATATCCCCCATCCTTATCTGCGTGCGGCATTCTCCGCAGGCCCTGCAACTCTGTTTCAGCGTGCTGCTGTTAAAGTATAGGCAGATCAGTACCAAGTTGACGTCGTCTAGGGCTCCCAGGTCAATCGAGTCATACTCGTTGTACTTTGACGGGGACATCCAGTACAACATTACCGTGTACAACCAATAAAATGTGTCGCTTACATCAACGACTATGTCAAGGCGGATTAGAAGGCCCCCCCACGAAAGCCTTAACTTTGGCTGAGCCATACATTGAGCTATCGATTTGCAGGGTTCTGGCGGTGACAGCATTGCGTATTCCCCACCGAGCATCTGGACCTTGGACGATCCAGTTGGCTGCATGTCTGCTTTTATCGTCGTCTTCCTGCCGTATCCGCTCAGTGCTGCTCATGCTGCGACGAGCTCGCTGGCTTTGACAATATTTCTTTCCCCTGTATTCTGGAGCCGGTGGCGTCTATCTTGCGACAACAATAATCCTGTCCCAACATTCACGTGACCGACATCAGCCTCCAACTTCTGACATTGTGATCAACAGATACAGCGCAATACCACATTAACTCTGTACAGAGTACCACTCTATCGTCGTTTGTGTACACACTCCCTCGAACCACGCCACCTTCCCTGTATGGTGCTAAAAAGCTCAAAGTATTTTTACTACTTTGTTTCTAAATTAATTAATTATACACACTGGTTTTGTTTACATTCTGCTTAGGGCCAGGTTGTATAAATATTATTGATATGTATACACATAGCTCTCTAGTATCTCATTGATATAGAATAGCTAGATTGTTAAATTCCTCTTTACTTATATATCTAGCTGTCTATGCAGCGTAGAAAGATGTGATGTCTCGTCTAGAAGAAGCTCGCGTGTCCTACCGTCTTCCACCACCCGCCCCGCGTCCATGACCACCGCCCGCGGGAATAGGGTCGCATCCAGGAGCTGGTGCGTTACGGCCAAGACGGTATACTTGGCGAATTCACGGGCCACAATCTCGTTCATCATGGCCGACGTCTCGCAGTCCACGTGCGCCGTTACCTCATCCAGGAGAAGCAGCCCGCCCTCAGCGCCCTGGCGCAGCCTCGCCCGCCGGCGCGCGACGCACCGCGCCAGCCCAAATAGCTGTCGCTGCCCCTCGCTGAATGTTCTCGGGTCCAGAACAGCATCAAGGTTCGACAGCTTAGGCAGCAGACCAACGGCGTCAAGGGCGTGCCGACAGTCCTGGGTCGAGGCGCAACCAAGAGGGTTGACATTATCCCGCACCGTTGCGCCATCCGGGAGGAAGACAGTGTTTTGAGGCATTGCAATGATGCGCTCGCGGAGGAGGGCCGGGTCAAGGTCGGCGGTGACGACTTGGTCGATACGCACGCTGCGGGTACAGCTTCGGAGGGGTTCGAGCATGCCGAGGACCATGAGGATAAGCGAGGACTTGCCGCTGTTAGGAAGTGTTATTTTTTCGTCACGGTTTTGCGTGTTCAAATTCCCATTGGGAAGAGAGAGAGAAGGTCAAATGTGATGGTGGATTACTTACCTGCCGGTTCTCCCGTAGATGGCCACCTTCTCGCCTGGAGTCACTACCAAGGTGATGTTGTGCAGGACCGTCGAATAATCGGGATCATCCAAGTCGCCATAGCCGGCAGAGACGCCATCGATGCTAATAAGTCCGGCGGCGGGCCATGCCTCAGCTGACGCCGCGACCTTGCCCGTCTTTTCGCGAGGCGTCTCCTGAGCAAAAGCCATGAGGCGTGCAACGGCGCCGAGGGCGATCTCGACCATGGTGTAGGCACGCAGTGCGTCGGACAGGTTGCGACTAAGGCTGATGAGAGTGACTAGGCCAACGCCGACAGACCCGGCGCCAAGACGGAGCGAGACGGCAAGGGCAGTGAGCCCTGTGGCTAGCGCAGTGACAATAAGATTGTTGACGAGAATCATCCACTGCTGTGCCATACCAAGGAAGTAGCTGGGCTTCTGCGAGATGGCGAGAAGGGCGTGGGCATGGCGGATCTCGCGCGAGACGTGGCCGAAGGCGCGGTGGGTCGAAAGCGACGAGGCCGAGGCAAGAACGTGCGCGACAAGCGGACCTTTTGCCTCGAGGTCAAGCACACGCAGGCGAGCGGCGGCAGGGACGTAGACGCGGGCTATTAAATAGACAACAGCCAGCAGAAAAGGAAAGGTGATAGCGAGCCAGGGAGACGAGATGGCTAGCAGGACACCCTGGCCGGCAATTACGGCAGCAGTAGCGGCAAGGTTGACGAGGGCGCCCGCGAGCTGCCCGTCGAGGATGGCGAGGTCCTGTGAAAAGTAGGTGACGACAGCGCCGACGTCGGCGGCAGCAAGGAAGTATGTGGGTGCCATCATGACGGCCTGGAGTGCGCCCTCGTGAAGGGATCTGCCGGCGTTGCGGACGAACACGACAAGAACTATAAGACCCATGATGAGATTGGCGACCAGACAGGACACGGCCAAGGCGCCGTAGACACCAATGTAGTACCCCGAGGAACGCCGGGGACCGGGAGGGCTGCTACGCGCCATGTCCGATGTCCATGACTGGACCCAGATTGTCGGATATGTCACAAGAGCGCCAAACGCCATGACCCAGACGGCGAAGAGGACGAAAGATGCTAGCCCGACGCTTGAGAAGTAATAAAGCCACGTCGATGTCTCGGAGGCTTTCTTAGTCCCAGTCATCCGGGGGTTTTGGCATTTCGTAGGATTGCTACTGTCCCTTTGGCTCTCGGTATCGACACGGTCGGCCATTATTTGAACAGTCTCTTTGCTAATAATCGCAGTTTCTTTCTCGAAAATCTCACTCTCGGCTGCTCTTCCATGGTCGTCAGACATAATGTTCTCGCCGCCTTCTTCTTGGACGTTCTGGACCTCTGGCGTCATCGTCTGCGTCGAATGAGACGGCCACAACAAAGGCGCGTCCGGGTTGGGGCGAATTAGCACGTCTCCCGTCGGAGAGATGTCGAGGAGCTGGTCCGCAACGCGGGCTGCGGACTCAGGATCGGTGACCATGACGACAGTGACGCGGCGGCGGCGGAGCATGCCATCAGGGCCAAAGACACGGCGCAGAACCAACTGTCCCGTAGCTCGGTCGAGGCTGCACAGAGGGTTGTCGGCAAGAAACAAGTCAGACGTGTGATAGAGCGCGCGCGCAATCGCCACACGCTGCTGCTGTCCACCACTGAGGCTCTCGCCATGACATCCTAGTGGCGTAGCGTCACCCCGGGGCAGCCGGGTGAGATCATCCACGAGAGCCGTGGCCTCGAGGACCTGTTTGTACAGCACCTCGTCCACCAACTCTGAAGCCGACGCCCGCCCGACGATGTTGTCCCGGACAGTCCCGTCGGTCAGTACGGGGCTCTGTGCGCAGTAGGCTACGCGGGAAGCATTGACGGCGACTGACCGATCCACGCCCTCGTTCTCTCTCATGGGGATCTCGCCCAAGATGGCCTGGAGGAGCGTCGACTTGCCACAGCCTACAGGTCCGATGACAGCCGTCACGGTGGACATGGGGATATCGACATTGACGTTGCGTAGGACAGGCCTGGCGTCAGGGGACCAGCCGAAGGAAGCGTTGGCAATGCGGATGGCCAATTTTTGATCAGGTTTTCCGTCCCATTTTCCGTTCTCGTTGTCGTCGCCGTCGCCGCCTTGGGTGGTGGCCATGTCGGCGGAGGATGGTGCATGTAGCAATATTGGCCTGAGCACACGACGATCGACGTGGGTAGCCGCGGCCAGAAACTGCTTTATCCGCGTCAGACACACGCGGGTCGCTAGCACCATAGGCACAACTTGGATTGCCGTCATGACGGGCTGGGTCATGAGACTCAGGTAGCCGAGAGTCGCAAAGGCGGTGGCGGCGTTGATCTGCCGTGGGTTAACGGCGAAGGCCAAGACAGGGGCCACAAGAAAGGGCACCTGCGACACGCTCGCCGACACGGACATGGCGGTGCGGAAGTAGGATCCCAAACGGAGCTCGTGGGTGCGCTTGCGCTGGAGGGTAGCGGCGACACGGCGGGAAAAGGCGGCCATGCGGAGCGTCTTGATGGCGTGCATCATGGTGCCTGTGGCGGCGACGCGGGCCTGGAGCGCCGTCATCCACGCGCGCTGGCGGCCGGCGATGAGAGGTGAGACGGCGGCGACGGCGGCGCAAACTAGGGCGATGACTGCAACGGCAACGAGGCTAGCAGGACCGAGCTCAATGTAAGCCAGACGGGCTGCCACGGCGATCTGGACGGGGACGGCCCAAAGCTCATGGGCGTGACGGAGACCGTTGTATGCCGTCTCGACGTCGACGGAGACCAGGGTGGAGGCGCTCTTGGATGCCTCAGAGGTGACGGACAGGCGAGCGGCATGCTGATAGACCCGACGGATGAGATAGCCACGAACGAGGGTGAGGGCGCGCTCGTGCAAGTAGCCGTAGCAGGCACTAGACAGGGCGATGCAGAGGTGGACGAGGAGGGTAGCGGCTACAAGGCCAGACCTGGCACCTGGATCGATACCGGACCCGTAGATGTTCTTGGGGTCAGACACGGACATGAGGATCATACGACCGAGGCTGGCCTGGCCGACGGTGCATGCGACGAGAACAAGCCGCGGCAACACTGGATACAGCCCCGCCCAGCCGGTGGCACGGACAAGGAGCATCAGTGTCGACTTGGAGCTCGACTTAGCATCATCTTGGCTGTCGTAGTCTCCATCTTCGTCTCCGTCCGCTAGCCTTGACAGAGCCAAACGAGGGCTCAAGGCATACAGGTCGTCCAGGGTCAGCACCTGACGATAGCCCAGGCGGATAAGAGGTTTGATCCACCAGAAGAATCCAATACTAAAAATGCCAGCGGTGGTGTCCGGACTCGAGGACGCGGAACGAGGTACACCCCCTGGGCCCTGGTGTCTCAGATCCAAATCGGCGTCGTTGGCTCGCGACACAAAAAGCAAGAGAGGCACCTTCATCACAAGTGATGTAGTGAAGGTTGCAGCGGCGGCCGCAGAGAGGCGCCCGTCATCGGACTGCTGCAGGAGCCACAGGGTCCGGCAACGGACTATGTCGCAGAGAACCGTCACAGCCAGGTACAGACCCATCAGATTGGAAAGAGATATAAATCCGCTGCGGCGGCGGCGGCGGGTCAGGACTAACACACTGGTAAGCACAGCGGCAGCGAGTTCGAGGGCCGCCGACGCGACGATAGCGGGCCTGGGATGAATGCTCCGGGCCATCACAACGACGATGAGATGAGCACTCTTTCCGCCCACAAGGGCCACGGTGAGTAGCTGTTTTTCCCAATCAGCTTTCAAAATGTACACCAATATGCTGGAACATTGGCGTCAGAACACACCTGTTCGGCATAGTGCGCGATCTTCCGAGAACAAGTAGTGGTGCCTGCACATGTAGTCTTGGTTTTGAAGGAACTGCCATTCACCGTAGCAGACCGTTGCGTTTGAGTCAGACACCAGAATAGGCCAGCAAGCATGTACATGCCTGTTGGGACAATAGAAAGCACGACGGCCTCAAAGAACTGTGTCAAGTCGGAACCACCGCGACAGTTGGCTGCAACAGGGCCAATGCGATCGTCGTTGAGGCATTGAATGCCGGCCATTGCGCCACGATGTCACGACCGCACCAAGATTTTGCGTTAGTTGTGGGTATCCAAGCAGAGAGTAAGAGCAAGCCAAGGAGAAGGGTAAATGAATAGTAATCGTGAGATATTGTGGAAGAAATGAACAGGTCTTGCGGGATATGGTGTTGGACACAGTCATTCAGATTGCACGGCGTACAGCTTAATACTTGAACCTACCGACCCGTGCGATCCTTAATGACTAGTAGAAACGCCTAACTTATATCTTGTTGGCAGGAATTGGAGGAAGGCAGCAGGAAGATTTCCCTTCCGAGAGCAGAACCGAGCCGCAGCCGGGGTCCCCATGGCTCCGGCCCGAAGCTGGAAGTCTGTTTCTCTGGCCATCGTGACGTCGCGAGTCGGTCGCCAGTCCGTTATTAAGGCCTACTGTGAAGTTTTAGGCAGTTCTAAACAAATGGTAGACTTTTCGTCTAGCAGGGAAATATACCAGTGCAAAGACCTGGTTGAGAGGGCCCGGTTCATTCCCAACATGAGCTGATGGCTAATGTTATCGTAATCCAGACAACTTCGTCATTAAGAAATACCGTATTCACCCTGTCACTCAAGCCATCACAGCTTCAATAAAAGAGGCCCATCGTTACCACTACAGTTTTGGAATCTCAAACACGGATAGATCCCGGTAGAGCAAGCATATGTTGCCCATGACGATATGAAACCTTTGTTCATCTAGTAAAGGATGGGGGCGAGCCACATCACAGCACGCATCTTGAATATTTGTTTTCTTCTTCCAACACCAATATGACTGTCATATACTGTTGCTTTACTCTTTTTGTTCCCAGGCGGAATATATATCAAGAACCAGAAGAGGATGCACCAAACGCTCATTGCCATTATCATCCGCCACTCGGTATCCTGAATGTGTGTCGCAGCCATGGGATTACAGGGTCAACAGCTCCTGAAGTACACATTCTGCACGCCTGAGACCTTATCCGGGTCAACGTCAAGCATCATCATCTTGGCGCAGTGCTTGGTGTGTCGCAGCCCCCGGATGACCGTGTCGACTTGCGGTCCCCCATTGTAGGCAATGTGCATCCGCCGCCATGTGAACATACAGTGATGTCTGTGCAGCCGCATGGTCGACCACAGTTCTTGGCCAAACCACTCGCCGCTGCGCAGCCACTCAATGTCTTTGGCTGGTTGGGTCCCCTCCTTGTCGTAGTAGTAGGGCCACGCGCCATCGCTTGTCACAATGTTGACAAACTCATCCACCATGCCTGTGTCAACACACTCGGCTGGTGTCCACGCCGTGGATAGAAGATCAAAGACGCAGCCCGCCCGCCGCGCCTCCTCAACGGATTCACCGCAGCTGAGGTTCAGCAGTGGCGGCGGATCCGTAATGTCAGACAAGTATTCCGCTGCGTTTGGGCCTGAGACCTGGACGCTGGGGCCGACAGTCCCTCGCAGCGCGTGCGACGATGCGCCGGCCGCCTCCTGCGACCAGAGCACAAATACAACAAGTATTAGGGCAAAGAAAAGGCCGCTGAAGAAGCCCGCGAGAGCGCCTAGGCTCAGGCTGGTGGTCGACTTTGTGCACACACGAGGCCCTGCCTCATTTGCGTCCTCCTGAATGTCGCTGGCCGAGTCGGCCGTGGGAACGTTTATGTAGGATATCTTACGAGGCCGCTCCTGCAATGGCGGACAAACGGAAAACACCGCTTTGTCAGCTTTCTGCTAGGGTGATAACCATATGGCTTTGAAGTGTTCTTGGATCGGGGCTTACCTGAAAGAAGTCCCTGAGTGCGGGAAATCGAGGTTGGGTCATGTTCAAATTTCGAGGGGCGCCTTTTCTAGTAGAATGGCGGCTCCTGGCGACGTTTTTTTTTTTTTTTTGTGTTACTTTCCTGACGCCTTCTGATCGCAGGCGTACAACACTTTGACTGGCATCGTGAAGGGAACTGAAGTGATATAAGGCGTCAATCCCTGCCTGCAATTAGCGGAGAATTCCAGCCGGCGCGCCTCTCTCCCTAAGCGTTTCTGCGATTCCATCGGCTGTTCGGATCTAAAGTGCTTGGCAAATAAGGTTCCGGAAACTCGTAACATTACCGTATACAAAGTTCTTGCTCATGCATCGATCATGGTACTGGGTGATAATGACCATCCGGTTCAAAACCACATAGTTCAAGACCAGTTGGGGAAACAGTTGTTACGGTTCGAGTAAAGGGTTATCCCAGCTTACAATCCACAAATGCACTCCGGACCTGGCCACTGAACCAGCAGACAGAGAGGTGCTGTTTTCGCGGAAAGCTTCTTTGGGATACTCTCAAATCACGCGGCGACCACCACCACCACAAGTCACTTGTACGCCATCGTCATCATCAATGAAGCAGTCACGAAGTCAACACATGCGCCTGCGTCTTGGAAAGAAAATGAAACGCAGTCGCAACCTTTGGAAAGTGTCGTTGGCCTTCGTGTCATCCTTATACAACACCATCGGGCATGCCGGCTTAGCCCAACCCGGCCAACACAGCTCGGCCGACCGCCGGCTCACAGCCCACCTCGATGGGCTGCGCGGCATCGCCGCCATGTTTGTCTATACCATGCACCTCTCCATGGCCCTTGACCGCACAATACTCCTGGGCTATATTCCCGGCATCAGCGACGTTTGGTACAACTACCCCGTTCTCCGCCTCTTCCGCTCCGGCAAGGCCATGGTGCGCATATTCTTCGTTCTAATATCTGGCTACGCCCTCACCGTCTCACCATCTAAGCACTACAACCGGCTGTCCGCCTCCGACAAGCTGCACCGCACCTTGGCGACGGCTATGCTGAAGCGGCCCTTCCGACTCTTCTTCCCGCCGCTCGTAACCACCTCCGTCGTCATGGTCGTCGCAGCCGCCGGCCTGTTCCCAACCGCCAAATCCATGGAGGCCTTGCCGGCCCACTTGCCCGTCCAATCGGTCTTCCTCAAATCCTCGTTCTTGGAACAGAGCGCTGACTGGATGGGCTTTGTTACACACAAGCTCATCAACCCGTGGGCCTGGGCCGGGAATCTGTACGCCGACGAGCACGACTCGTAGTACGGGGCCCACCTGTGGACCATCCGGACAGAGTTCCGGTGCTCCCTAATCCTGTTTTCCGTGCTGGTCGCCACCTCGGTCCTGCCGGACGCCCGCGCACGACACGTTTTGGTCGGCTTTCTGGCTGTGTACTGCGTTGCCTGGGAGCGCTGGGACGTCGCCCTCTTCCTTTCCGGCATGCAGCTCTGCCTGTCCGACAAGGCGATCGCGGTCCCGCAGGACGCTGACGCACTGCCTTCCACAGTTCGGGGTAATGTCAACGGAACCAGCACCGGAACCAGCACCACCATGTCGAATCCATTGATCTGCGGCAGGGTTCCCCTCTCGTCCGTGCGGTCCGCAATCCTCCGGGCCTGGCCCATGCTCGTACTCCTCTTAGGTCTGTGGGCCCTGTCGTATCCCGACGACAGGGCGGAATAGGCCGTCGGGTTCGGCCTGACGAGCCGGGTGTCTCCTAGTGCGCATCTCTGGCAATCTCTGGGCGCCATCGCCGTTGTTTGGTCCGTAAGTAAAGTGCAAAGGGTTAGGGAGTCGCTGTGCTCGACACCGCTGCAGTACTTGGGCGCCATCACATTCTCGCTCTACTTGGTTCACTACCCGTACCTCGAGATGGGCGGCTGGTGGCTACAGCTTCTCTGCCGAGATTACGTGGCGGGGGCTCTGTCGGCCCTTGGAGCCGACTCCTGACTAAGCGTGCTTGCGGGCAATTTGTCAGGTTTCTTGCTAGTTACGGCCGGGCTGTTGTGTCTAGCCGACGTGACGATGAGGGCAGTAGACGAGCCGTCACAGGTGCTGCTGAAGTGGCTTGTCCAATGTTCCGGTGTCGAGAATTCGGGTGGCTCGTCCTGTCCGTCTGTGAGATAGCAATCCTTTGGAAGATACGATGAGGATAGGATCACTGGACGGGAGCTTGGCTTGTCATGTAATGAACTTTGGGTAATTTCGTTAATGCTATTACTACTTCAGTCTTGGATCGTACACATCACATTCTCCCTCCCCTTCTGAAGAGGTGCTGATTTTTGTAGCAAAGAAATAAAGAATAGCAGATTTCTTAAACGAATCAAAGGGGTTTGGTGATGCCTTGACCAGGGCTGTGACGCGAGACATCTAAAGTTGTAGCCCGTTTTGCCAATGCTTAACACGCAAATAACAGAGGGTTGTCTTACTGGAGCGAGATTGCTACTGAGGCCTGACGCCGTACGTATTCGTCGAAAAGTCTTGCCTCTCATGAACGAAATTAAAAGTTCATGGTACGCTGTTGAATATCTTCGACTTGTCTAGGTCTACTTTTCTGCATCTTTTCACGACAAACACAGCAACAGAGTATAAAGTTCATTCTTCAGATTACCGTCGCAATCAATGGTGCTGTCTCCATCTCAAAATGTACACACGATATGTGACCCATCAGTGATGGCTATTGGCATCCGGATACCCTGGCATATTGCTCACACGACGGCCCTCGGCCATGTCAAAGATGCGGCCAAAATCCTTGCAGACGTGAATAGAGCCAAATCCGTCGGTTGATGGCTCCTCGCTGATGTCCGATTGGCCCTCGAGCGCCGTGTCGCCGCAGCAGGCAAGCGACTCCTTGAGGTACGCCAGGCAGTGCTCAATGTGCTCGAGGCGTGACGGCTGCACCTCGGTTCCTGTGGGTGCGCCATCGCGCACCATGTCGATGAGATGCTTGAGCTCTCCGGCAAGAGCGTGCAGACAGTGCATCTGGTGAAACACGGCGACGTTGTACACCGTCATACCTCGCGTATGGATCTCGGGCGGCAGCCGCGCGCCCTTGGCCTCGCTTCTGCTCACCTCGATGAAGCCACCGCCCCCTGCGTTTGGAACAGCCTTGTTAGTCATTTATATTCTGATTGACTGTCAGAAAGACAACCAGGAATGTCTCCTGACTGCTCGTGTCAACATACGAGGCATCACTTCGTTCCACCTCGGATCTGAGAGGTCGAGAGGGCGGAAATGTGTATCGTTGCGGAACTGCACGACCTTTGAAGGAACTTGTTGAAATTTCGCAGTTAGCTTAGTTTCCCGTCAAGAAGATAAGTCGTTTCAGTCTAGCCCAAGCAAAACGTTCAATACCTTTGGGAAACAACCCGTTGATCTCGCCTAGCCGCTCCGGTTCCTGGCCTCTTTCAGACATCTTCCACAATACGACGCCCTGGAGCGTTGTAGCAACAATCATGAACACGAGGCCGAGAAGAAACAGCAGGGGCGAGGCCGTTCTTCTTGGCGTGTAGGCCCACGGCACATTCCGCTGGACCGACATGCTTGCCGCAAAAGTCTTGGTGAGTGTTGAACCCATGGTCACCAAAAGCAGTTGTCGTCTTGTCCGCCGTCTCTCAAGTTACACGAAAGCGTCACTAATACAATTTGATGATGGACAGCTTAATTACTTGGCTCAACCAGGTATGATGTGATGCACTTGTAGGCTCGGAATGAAATACTGACAAGGTCAGTGGTGGGCTCATTCGGTCCCTCACGAGTCAGGACGTTCGGAAGATGAGTCATGTGTGACCGAGAACGACGGTGATCTCCACCTTACTCATGAGATTCTCTTTCACTGTAATACTCTTTCTTGGGACATCCATTCCGACTTCTCCTCCACTCAAGTCACTGGCCCAGGATCCACGGATAAGGATGATCGACAAGAGCGCGGTCCGATCTTGGGACCAAAATAGTCATGACACTGGTGCCGCAAATGATCCCGAAGATCCTCTCAGCCTGTACTTCTCAAAGTGACATAGCCTCGAGTAATTGGACAGATAGAGTAACTGACACGGATGGAATTCGGGGCAATTGGCCGCTATAGCGAACCGAGAGCCGACCGGAGTAGCGGGAGAGGCATGATTGTGATCCTAATAACTACCGCAAATGGTCCAAGCAAAGTTGAAGAGACCAAGGGTGAAAGAGAGAGTTGGCCAAGACACGTCGCCCTGATTTCTCGGTCTTGGAAAACAGAATCAAATAAAGTATATAAACAGCACCTTTGCCGCCCCTCTTGCCTCTCCTTTCCGGCACAATCCTCATCCAATAGAACAACTGCAATCATCAACTTCTCAAACCAACTCACTTGCAACATCCACTTCACTTGACCTTTTTAGAAGAAAATGGTTTCCGCAAAGATCTTTGCTGCCGCTGTCCTTGTGGCCTCCGCCTTGGCTTTGCCCACGCCTACCGATAGGTTTGTCATGACTCTATGACACAATATTGTGAACGGCATTAATAATTCTTTACAGTGGAGTGTCCTCCCATGGACTTGCTGCGCGCGCGTATCTGGTCCAATACCCTGAGGAGGACAACGCAGCCAAGGTCAACAAGCGCGCGTATCTGGTTCAGTACCCTGAGGAGGACAACGCAGCCAAGGTCAACAAGCGCGCGTATCTGGTTCAGTACCCCGAGGAGGACAACGTAGCCAAGGTCAACAAGCGCGCATATCTGGTTCAGTACCCTGAGGAGGACAACGCAGCCAAGGTCAACAAGCGCGCGTATCTGGTTCAGTACCCTGAGGAGGACAACGCAGCCAAGGTCAACAAGCGCGCGTATCTGGTTCAGTACCCTGAGGAGGATAACGCCAGTCAAGCGGCGACGCTACAAGAGAGCGAATGAGCGCCTGGATGATATCCTCTCGCGCCACGCATAGAACGCGGCCAAGTAGTTAAGACAGGGCGTTTTTAGAATTTAGTTTGATAGACAACTAACTGAGGAGAATCTCAGAGGCTACTAGACTTGCAATTATACGCGTAAATATCTTCTGACTGGCATTACCAACTATATTCGTGACCGATTTTACAGTATCAAGAGAATGACACGGGACTTTGGAGCTTGTATCATGTCGTGAAGCCATATAAGCCACAATTGCTGCACTGCAAGTATGGGTCCACTTTTAGCCCATCATCATATATAACTTTCACTATGTACACATGGATAGACCTCCTCCTGCATACAGTATGCTATTGGAGAAATGAAAACAGAGTCGTATCAAAAGATCAATACTATGAATGGGACTATCATAAATCACTATAGAAGACGGGGAATTGACCTACCCCACCACATTGATCCTGGATGACATCTGAAATCCAGATGGAGCATATAGTAATGTTGTACACCACTGTATCCAAGAATGCCGATGCAACCGGTCCGGAAGTTTAACCTTGTACTATGCAGTATACTGCCCAGCCGTTCCCACGAGCGGGCGAGTGGGTGGAGACTGTACGAAGGCACCAGCCAGAGAAAGACACTGACTCAGGGATCCGATTCCATTGTTTCTAACACCTTGTTTATTATAGCAGAAAGGTGAGGGGAGGACGGGTTCGCCCAAACTTCTCGATAGCCTCAGAAATATTAGCTAGGGTATTGACTAATATTCTAATTGTTTTCACCTCTTTACATATCTATACATACCTCCACAGCAAAACTGTACACCCACAGCTCCATCTCAACCATGCCCATCACCACAATAGAGTCTCTCGACGACCTTGTCAAGCTTCAACAGAACAATTCACGTCTTGTCATCGACTTCCATGCCGTCTGGTGCGCCCCCTGCAGGGCCATCGCGCCGTTCTTCCAAAAGCACACCGACGAGCTCGCGCCCCACGGCATCGCTTTCGCAAAGGTTGACGTCGACGTTGTCCCCGAACTCGCCGCCCAGCACCGCATCACCACCGTCCCGACCTTCTTGTTCATCAAGGACGGCCGAACCATTGAAACGTTACGTAGCGCTACGCCCGAAAGGCTTAAGGATGCCTGCATGCAACTCCAGTTGCAGTGAGGGGAGTGCCGGTCATTAGATCAAGGTTGTTGTCTTTAGTTTCTGTCGATGTTAAAGTCAAGGCAAGCAATATACGATTAGCATGTAGAAAATGGGCCAGCGCTCATGACATTTAACTTGCATCCTTTAAACAAGATTCAAAATATAAACTATATAAAACAGCACTCAGGCAAAATAGCAGATTTTGAATCGTGAATCACAAGGCCCTAGTATAGCAGAAAGTGATAGGGTTACAGAATTTAACTTAGAGGGTTAATCTGTACCCAAATGATTTTAAAAAGTCAAAAGCTAACATATATTGATTCTATGCTTCGTGTTGCTATAATGTTATTTAATATAAAGGTACTAAGTCTAAGCACTAGAGAATAACACTTCTAGGAACGATATAGTAAACACCCTAATCCTTTCTGTATTTACTCTCTAATTATCTATGCCTGCCACTGTATAAACTCTTCCCTCGGCGCGTGAGATCCCACGTCAGAAGCTTCTCAAAATCACGACAGGTGTGAGTCGATGACCAAATAGGGGTGCCCGATTGTCTATCCTCGTCCCAGCTGTAGACAAGCGGTGTCAGGTCAGCATGACACTGAAGCGCTTGGCGTATATGCTCTATGCAGTGGTCTAGTGCCCGGTTAATCATATGGGTACCTCTGAGGACTGGTACCCCAATTCCGCGGGAGATGGGGCGAAGCTCACCCATATGCAAGAAGTAAAAGCCACCTCGTTGCGAAGGCGGGTAGTAATGATCTGCGTATATGCCTTTCCGAAGCATGTTGAGGCAGTGGAGCGAATGTATGACATCCATGCTGCCAAGAGCCAAGGTGTTCAGGTTTCAGCGGACTCGATGCCATTTGGTCAAGGGCTATGTGATATCAAAAGAAGCATAAGGACGGATTCAGCATCTTACCTCACCCTGTACATTCCGGGCTCGCCCGGCTCACCCATCGTAGGGATCGGGGTGCCATCCTTCAAGGTGTTCTCCTCACTAGTCAGAACTATCGAGATGGCTTTGTTGTCGTCAGTCAGCGGCTTGAGAAAAAGCTACGAGGCAGAGTGATGCGAGAGCGGTGGGTATTCAAAGCACTGACCGGATTCCAGGAGCTCCCAGTTCTCCTCAATTTCAGGCGTCGGGAATCCGACATATCGCGCCGAGGCCCCGGTGTGGTTTAGGAATAATGTCCCGTTAGGGTGCCTCTCCACACCGCCCGTGTACTCTACGGCTTGTAACTCGATATGGGGAGTCGTTATCGCTTTTCGTTACGACCGGTTGCTGTCAGCCTCTGCGCAACCTACTGAATTGAATACATTGCACTCACCCATGTCCGTCGCAAAGCCCGTCTCGTACGAATCGCCTGAGTAGGCGCATTTCACCGTCGTCGGCCCTGCCAGGGAGAAGAGCAGAAACACGTTACCTGTAATGAGCAAGGTGACTAGCAAGAGCCATGCCAGTCGCTCAGTTCGCTGCGAGACGACGGGCTGCGGAGTCGCGCAGGGCGAGAGGCGTCTCCGGCGTTGCGCATCGTCGCAGTCGGAATGGCATTCTATGAGCTTGTCGTACGTAAATGCCATTTCTGCATGATTTTTAGAATTGATTGATTTTCTTTTTCCAGTAAATTTTGCGGCTAGGAAGAGGCAATGTTGTGAGTGCGGTCCTCCAAGTGACTGCGCAAGGTGGTGGCTAACAAGACAATCCTACTTCCAGATGAGAATGGTCGGGTACACAGCTTCCATTAGGTTAATCAGCCCTTTTTTTTCTCTCTCTCGGGAACCAAACAAGGCCACTCCCGGCCGCTCAGCTTTGGAAATCCGGAAATCAGGAAACTTTACTACAAACCGAGCACAAGGTCAGAAGATATCAATACCGAGAACCTTCTTCTCGCCTCTGAACGCCCAAGGTTTTGGTCCGGCCCCACTCTCGGAAACGGCAGAGAAAACCCTATCACAAGACGGCACATCTTTCTTTTCTTGATTGATTTTGGATGGATATCCCCTAGCATGAATCATCTGCTGCGACCAACGAGTAAGTTGGCGAGCCCCGGGCTAGATTGAGATAGAGATTTAGGGTTCAGGTTCTCATACATCAACTGGCAAGACCTGCCACGAGTCGTGAGACATGACTGATCTGCTGCGACTTGATCAGTTAGCGGTTCCAGATTGTCGGTTTCTAGAAAAGAGTCTATTCACGCGAGCATGTCCGAATAATATACTTCCAAGTTTCATTCAAGATGGGCTGCATGAGTTCCCAGGAGAGAGCCATGCTTCTCCATTCAATGTGGCTCGTATCGATAGCTATTATATTGTTACACTTGTCACATATATGCTAAGCACTACACCACAAGTAGCAAACTTGGTGTCGTTGAGGGCAGGATGTAGTTCTTTGCATATTGTATCGGAATGTTTACATAAAGTCAATGAGATAAACAAGAACGGTCCTAGCAGCTTTTGACGTCTGTCGCGATACCCTCATGAGTGTTTTTCGCCGGACCGGACCGACCCACCGTGTGAGATGCGTAATTTTACGCTTTGCCCCTGGCAGACTCACGATTTGAGAACTAAGCCGTTTTCTTATGTCTTTTCTAACCCGAATAGGTGACTCTGCGACTACATTCAACGCCTCACTTGTGACGAATCGGCCCAAGCAAATTGCTTAATCCACCATTGCCGACTGGTTTTCGGGTCGCATTGCCGCATAAGTACCCATGAGGCTCACGAGTGTTTGTATGAATGATCGTTGGAGGTACACGCATACCCGTGTTCCTCGCAGGGATAGGGCGGTTTGATCTGGTGCCAAACCAACATGAGCAAACATGAAATCCAGCGCAATACCCGTCAGCTACACGAGTAGGGGAGAGGACACCTACGATCTGGTACTCGGCCGGAACCAGCGACGAACGCGTTTTGTATCTGACCTCGTTCAGGTCGGGTGGCGGGTACCGCTCAATGAGGTCCAGCATGGTGTTGACGCAGTGCTCCGTATGGCCATAGGTCGTTGGCGGGTCGAAGCCCATGGTGAACCAGAGGTGTACCTGCAGCAGTGAGTAGCCACAATGCCAAATGTGCTCCTTGGAGGTAATATAGATCTTCATGGGCGCCCGCTCCAGGTCCTCGATTATGTGTTGCTGAGCCTTATCGAGGGACCGTGGCCAACCCATGGCCATGAAGCGGTCGTGGAGCTCCATCGTCTCGCGCCGCTCGTACCGTTCCTTGGGGTACCACTGCATCGTAAAGTTGTCGAATTCGCAACCGCGCGCGCGCGCCTCGGACGGGCTCGCCTCAAACGGCGAGCAGACGTATCCAGAAAAGTCGTACTTGTGGCCGGCGAAGAGCGGCGCGTACACCAGAAAGAGCCCGGCCGTGGCGACAGCGAACAAGGCCACGATCGACGAGAGAACCACTATCAGACTCTTGCGCCGACCGCAGGAACAACAGGCGACGGCCGTTCTGTCGTTGCCTTCGTAGAGCCCGTCATCGGAGACGAGGGGCGTTTCCTCGTCGTGGTACTTTTTGACTTCCTCCATTGCAATTCTTTGCGGCGGTAGTGGGTATTGATTTGGACGAGGCAGATGCCCTTGACTTGTTTCTCGGCTGGCAAATCGACCAAGAATAATGATAAGAAGAAGAAGAAGAAGAAGAACAACAAAGTTCTATCATAAAACTAGAGACAGTCGAGGTAGCCCGCTGAGGGTTTTGAGCAAGCTATATACATGGGGAAACCTGTGGAGTCTGCTGTATGCTATATTATATGTAAGGGTCGGCCGTTGACGCAAATCGGGCCCGGACCGAAGGAATCGGAGCCTCCAAGGTATTACGACGGCGGTTTGAATTTTCTCGGACAGAGCATCCCGTAGTCTGTATTACTCAACGTAGATACACTTGGCGGGCGTCTGAATCCCGGTTCGGTGGAAACTCTCGTGAGCACATTACTCAGGGCAAAGCGCCTCATGGTCAGATACTGCTCTCGGCCGGCTGCCGGCATTCCAGCGCAATTACACTAGTAACCCATATCTTAGTCTAGCCTGTCCCTACAGTCTATTCTGAAGACGGCCCTAGCGTCCGAGTTGGTCCTGCATATCAACTCCGGACCACTTACTTGGTACTATACCTTAGCTTTCTCAGGGCAAATCGCGTTGATCTATTGCCTACCCGCTGTCTCTCTTAAGGCTCACTCAAAACACCATGCGACCCCTCCAAGTCCTTGAACGTCTGGGTATAGTATCTCCGGGCTATCACCGCATCCCGTCTACCCCCAAGCGGACCTCCGACTCCAGCAGCATTCCCGGCCAGATCATTACGGCCTTCCTCATCGCCTATTTTATTCTCACCGCCCCTATGCTCGTCTAGCAACATATGCCCGTCCCCGCGAGGCGTTACACCTGCGGCGCCGACCTCGACGAGGCCAAGGCCCGCGGCTGCAGCTACGATTCGCTGGCGCTTACCTGGCTGCTCGCGCGTGGGCGCTGACGATTTCACCCGCGCCGCCGACGGTGGCCGTCCCTTCACCTACTACAGAGACCGGAACAAGACTGTGGTTTACCCGGACCTGGGCGTCCGCCTCGACACCAATATTTATTGGTCCACGGCTGGCGAGCACGTGCTCACTGCGCCTTCGTCATCATCCGTAAGGCCACGGCTGAGGCCAACAGTACGCTGCTTGACGGACTCATGTCAGAGGATTAGCTGGTCCGAGTGATGAAGTCAACGATAGGGCCACTTAACGGAGGGTAGGTATGGTGTTGTAACAGCATTCAAATCTAACCCCTTAACTATCGTCAGCTAGAAGGGTTTTATCCCTCATGGGCTGACTAATAGGGGCCCACTAGCTCTAACCCATGACCTCCGCTAGGCACCTGACAACTTAGTAGCTCTCTTGAGCACGTCCGCTACTGCACGCTGATGCTGCTGGAGTTCGCGCGGTACAGCCCCCACCGGTACACGATATATACAGTCGGCAACAAGACGTTGGGTTCCTGCTAGTACGGGAGTTGAGGGTTTCATATCATGATGCATTTCTGGAGATCTCAGAGAGGCATTCAGTTTGAATTATGACACTTTCTATGATGAGCGTGGCAGCTGTAACATAGGGTACATAATTCGCGTTAAATATATCCGGCAATCTTTCTGACATCATTCATTTCGACCAGCTGTACTCTATGACGTACCATTTCAAATACTTATGTGATTATGTGAGGTTATGTTGCAAGTTGATAATACAACGTACAGCCATCGTATGAGCTGTCGGATTCTGGATCGTAAATCGCATAGACTTGACCAATATTGTCATAGTGGAGAGTCATATGCGCATTGCCTCCATGTTGGTGTCAATGACATGGTTGTTCCTAATTTCGATCCAGGCTAATCCACCAGCCAGGACATCGTCTTCCCTCCTGGCACGTAGCTGCCCAATCAATCTATGCACATATATTTACGTCTATTTATGCGCCTCCTGCACCTGGAATCATTATTCTAAGCTATTTACGACACAGAATATATGCTTCTGCATGTGAATAACACCACCCTCGGCCATCACAAGCACCCTCTGCCTAAATGCCTCCCATGCTCCGAGTGCAAGGCCACGAACCGTACGCCGCCATTAGCAGGACTGGCGTCACCAGAAGAAAGACCCAAAACACATCCATTACGAGGCCAATACTTTCGTTGATGCGAAAGAAAAGTCCGCAAGCCACCGCGGATGCTATCTGCGGCAGACATATCGCCCCGTTGTGGATCGCCAGGATGGCCGCCGCGTCGTCAAGCTTACCGCCGTCGGCGTCAGCTTCAGGTCCGCTAGCATTGACCGCGAGGTCCGTCGCGATGATCCCGTACGGAATCCAGTTGGATATGGCAAACTGTACTCCGAGTGATGAGAGCACCAACGGCGCGGCTTTATCAACGCCGCCCAACACCGACGTCACTGCTACCGCAAGAGTCCCGGCCGTGGTCGTCAGCGCCAGAGACCAAACCTTGAAAAGCCTTCTGTTCTGAGCTTCGAGGAGATACAAGCCTTTTTTTCTCTCCGATGCGGTACATTCATGGCTGGAGGCGCTCGCCGCCATGGCTTTACGTGACAGCGCCGTCCCAGACAAGCTTTGCATCAGGACGGTCGTAACAAGAACCACGCTGTGGAATACGAGCATACATCCAGCGCTTGCCACTTCAGCTTCAGTTTTATCAACATGGAATCGACCCAGCTTTGCGGAGGCCCGCTTGTCTTGGACACACGAATAGGTCAGTGTCACGGGAATGGAAACAAGTAATACGTCAAAGCAAAGCACTTACAAGTTTCTGATACCGCACTACAGTTTTCCACCATACCATCAGTCTCACATGAATGCAGCCCGTAAGAACTATAGGGGCGGAGTCAAACTTACGTGGTCATGTAGAACAACACAGGAAACCAGGCTAGCCAAGACCACATCTGGGTCCGGCACACGATACGTGTGACTTCGGGCAGCCTCATCGACTTCTTGACGATACGGCGCATCTTTGACACCATGGAGCGCAGGTTCCAGGCCTTGTTGACCTCACTCCTCCCGCTCATCTCCTCCCGCTGCTTGGCGTAATACTCAAGGGCACGGAGGGTGTGTATACCCAGAAGCAAGCACATTGCCGCGCAGCAGATGAGAGACAAAATTTTGAAGGACGGCTCCGTGAAGAAAGCGAAGCCGGTGCCGAGTACAGATCCGCTGGACGACAGCCGCGTGATCCAAAGACTCGCCGTGGCCTGCTGCTGTGGCGGGCAGACGTCCATCAGCAGAGCGCGGAGACTGATGTGTAAGGGTTGCATGGCGATATTGAGCAGGTAGATGGCGACAACGGCAACAAGCTTGCCTCCCGTCACGACAGCGATGGGCGAGTCAAGGCGCAGGGCACCAAGGAAGAGGGCGCTCGCTTCCTGAGCCCAGGCTAGACAAAGCAAGGCCACGATGACGCCGAGGCCGCTGCCGAGGATAGGCCACCTACGAGAGCCATCACTGATGGAGGCGACAATGAGCGGCAGGAGGAGCCCCGCGAGGGGAGCCGCCATTAGCACCCAAGTTACTTCACTGTTTGAGAAACCGATACTGGACAAGTAGGGCTATATGGTACATGTTGCATACTTTAGCCACTGCGACAAAAGGGTGAAGGGATTTTGAGAATCCAGCATTGACAGACCAATACCAAATTTGGGACTTGACGGTCCGGAAAAGACTCACCATTACAAAAGCCTGTTGTATGACGAAGACGAACTGTAAGCTTTCCGGTCATCCCAGGCGGGGGTTACTGTTAGCCGCTTCTTCCTGTGTTTTTCCTTTTGGGTCTTAGGCTTACGAGAGAAACGGCGCGCTCAGGAGGAATACGCTCCAGCGTGATAACAATGGTCTTTGATCGTCTTGGCTCGTCTTCCCAGCTGGCGGAGAGGGGGGTAGCGTGTCCGTCAACCTGGACTCGAAAAGGCGGTTGGACTGCATGGCTTTCTGATATTTGCTTGTATGACGGAGATGGCATTAGAGATGGTACATCTAATGGGTGGAAACTCAAGCGTAGCACAAATGTAGACAAGTAGCTACTATATAACAAACCACATTAGAGGACCCCAAGACTGAGTCAGCTAGATGGCCGGGTACCACGCCTTGGGAGGTACAAAGACGATTTGCACAGGGTCTCGGGCGATTGCCGCCGACTACCCAGCATTTCGACGACAAGAAGCCCGCCGTTCCACTAACCGTACCTGCGGGTCTTGGATGCGGACCGGAAGTAAAAGTATGGTTTCAGGACAGGAAGTAAAAAGTCGATTAACGTTAGTAACCGTCGGTCCAGCGATGATACTCCGCACATGGCAGGCTCAGCTGCAGACAATGCCAGTGAGAGCTCGATGTCGAGTCAAGGAGGCAACCTGATTCATGTTGCCCTCTCTTCTCGGAATCATCTCCAACATCAAAACAACCAACAATATAATAACCACCAATACCTTGGTGTCGCCCGCCCTAGCGATTTATCCATTGTAGTTTTGTGGTTTACATAATCATTTTGCCAACGGCGTTATACGTTATCATTAGCCGCAACTGGCCAGACGAAGGTCATATCACCCCGCTTTGTTTGCAAAGCAGGCAATCATGGCCTTGCCGAAACTCTTGCCAGCGGGCATCGCGGTCATGTGGCTTCTCGCGTTGACTCTTTTCGGTCTCGCTGGAAGCATACGCAAACCGGCTGAAAACAGCGGCAGCCGGCTATCGCATGATTCGCCGTCATCTTCCGCCGGCAGCGAGATCCCATTACTGACAGCGCCCGTATCCCCATCGGGTCCCGTTACTATCCACAGCAGCCGTAACTGGGCGGGCGGAGTCAATGCGCGTCCTCCGGTCGGCAGCAGGTTTGCGGCCGCCAAGATGAACTTCACGCTGCCGATAACCCTCGGACTCGACATGATGCGGCCGGACGCGGAATACTACGCGGTCAGCGTCTGGGTAGGCATCGACGGATGGAACCGCGCGGCGTTGCTGCAAGTGGGCGTCAGCTCTCAGGTGAACGAGAGCGAGTCGGGCGACCTCTCGTTCCAGGCGTGGTACGAGTGGACGCCGGCTCGGGCAAAGTTCTTCGACATTGCGATGGAGCCTGGCGACAAGATGGAGGTTGAGGTGGTCATGTTCAATGCGACGCGGGGCAAGGTATATCTGGGGAACCTCTCGAGAGGCGAGTGGGTGTCGCGGGTGCTCAACGCGCCGCAGCCGGACGCGGGGCTGGTCGGGGCGACAGTCGAGTGGATCGTGGAGGACTTTCGGATGGTTGGGGAGCCGCGCAACGTGGCCTTTGGCGACTTTGGTGCCATTGAGCTGCGGGACTGCGTTGCATACACAAGCGATGGAGAGAAGGTCGGCCCGGACCCTGGCGAGGTGTTCTGGATCCGACAGGGCAACGCCACGCGCGCCCGAACGATGGTGCAGGGGAGTTCTGTAGCTGTGGAATACAACCGCGGGGTGGTTTTGGGTTAGGGTTTGTAACCAGGGTTAGGGTTCTATTTACCGACAAGTGTATCCAGACTGGCAGACTTGCCATCTGGGCCTGAGGAAGCTGGGAGTTAGCAGAACAGAATACCAGCGTTTCTTTGGAACTGTACCTTCGTACTATGAAGTCGCTTTAACATGGGTTCCTTGAAAATCACCACCCTAGAAATGATCTGCCGGGTAAAGTAAATCCGGGATAATCCAAAACCTTGTAGAGTGACAAGGGTCGACGGCCTCCTTGGGACGGATGACAAAGTGGAAACTGATAAACTATCGGAACTGTAGCAAACTCCCGGAACTATCGTGCCTAGTCATAACCGAATCGCTGATCAAGACTCCATGGCTCAAGGTAGCCGACCGGATCCCCAACTGTCAACCCGTCTCGGACCGCTCGACCGTAAACACCCGCAACACCTCTCACGGAACCGAGTACCGACCGCCACTCGTCTCCTTTCTGCCGCGATGCTGTTATGGACAGAGTACAGAGCTAAGTTGAAGCATAACACTCACAACCCCTTGCCCTTTTACATTTTTGCTTGTCAAGACTGGCGACAATATCTCCTAATCATTGCATTACTTGCATGCATACCCATCCCAAATCAGCCAAACATCTTCACAACGACGTATCATGATCCCCATGGAATCCAGAGACTCAAACAAGGCGCTCGTGCAAGACAAGCGCATTCAAGATGGTTCTCCCGGTGGGGATTGGAGCGACGCCGACAGCCTCGACCTCCCTTTGTATACGGCCACCCGGAACAAAGGCCTTGGCGGTCTCCTCTCGCGCTGGTACGGGGGATTGCTGCTCGCCCTCGTCTCCCTGGCCTTCGCCTCTACCTGGGCGCTGACGATTGCTTCTACCTGGCGCATCGCCTGGGAACAGTCCAGGGCCTCGTGCTCCGCCGCTGTCGCCTGCCCCGGAACGACAGGAGCACACAGCGGTGCTGACAGCTACGGCTCCAACAGCCATCACAACCACGACCAACTCCAAAATAGCCCGCATGGCAAGGGCAGCCTGCATCTCCCCGGGTGGCGGCTCATCTACAACTCGTCGTACTGCAACGGCATTCAAGACCCCGACGGTGCCCGCGCTCGCGGCTGCATCTTCGACCCGGTGCAGACGGGCTGGATACCCGGTCGCTGCGTCGACAAGGAGCTGACGGAAGAGTTCATCAACTCGCACCAGTGGGAGTGGTACGAGGACGAGCTGCTGACTCGGCCCACCACCCAAGATACCGTGCTGCGCGGCTTTGGCACTCGCGACGCCTTCACTATTGATGACTACCACTACCGTCACTGCGAGTATATCATGAAGGCCCTCATCCGCAATGTCATCCGCCAGCCGCGTGCCATAGGCTTCAAGGGTCTCCATGAGGAACATCTCGAGCACTGCCTGGACAGACTCATCAACTACAACACCCCCGAGTTACGCAACGCCTGGTCCGAACACTTGATATGGACCGGCTCCGGCGAGTGCTACGAGCGAGTCGATCCAACGTCCTCATCATAGGTCCCAGGCTTTGTCTTGATGGGTAAAGTTGTCGTGTGGAGATTTGGTTCGGGAGAGGGAAGCTATGCACGTTATGTAATTATCTCCAATGTTCTAAACAAGCCACATTAAAATCATCGTATCGTTCATGTTGTATTTCCCTTCACTCTGTCGCCTCCAACCATGTCTACACTGTTCCAAAAGGGCCACGCTCTGTTGGTGGATAATGTCGATACCCCCTCCCAAAGCCATCCAGGATGTTACTCAGCACCAACAAGCCGACAAACTTGACTCAAGCACACACATGACTGTTATCATGTATCTGCTCATGGGCCCATGCGCACCAAGGAGTCCTAAGGCGCAAGCGCCATGGTCAGTCTGCTCGTTGGTATAGTTATCGGACAAGGTGCAACGCATCAAACAACACTTACCTTATGAGGAACCCCGGATACATCGGCCCAGTCTCGAAGTATCCGGTCGTCTCGACACTGATGCCACAGAGCGTTCCCGTCGACGATCTTATTACCGTCATGCATACTAGCCACGGGGTTCGGCGTGGTGTCGGCATGGCATAAAATCCCCTGCGCACATAGCCGCCTCAGACGTCAGACAGACCATACATACGCATTTGGGTACCTTGTTCCACCTGGAAGAGATGATAGGAAAGAAATCTAACGCACCTGCAATAAGTAGTCAAAGCAGTATCCGAGCGCCTCGTAAGACGACCCAGGACGACCATCCTCAGGGGCATATTTGACGGAGGTGGTAGGGCCGCCTCTGGCCAGGCGCACCATCTGGGTACGGATGTCGCGTAAGCATCGTAGATGATGGAACATGGAGATATGACCCCAGTAATGGAAGCCAGTGGTCATATTGGTGGCGAGCGCGCTGCCGCCAGACGCTGGGAGGAGAGCGCCGGGGTCGTTCCAAAGGGCGTCTGCGGCATCATCAAAGTGAGCATAGGCGGCGTCTCCGAGGATAAAGCGTGGCATCTTAGGAGCCGGTTCGAAAAATACATCCAGCGAGATGGGCGGAGAAGGTCCAACGATGACCAAGATGATAAGGAGGGCCGTCGCGGAAGAGACAAGGCCAACACCAACGGTACGCAGGGACAGCATCGTGAGCCGGCCAAGAATGTGATTCGTTTTCCGGTCGGGATTCTATAATCAGAGTCAACTTACATATACTTTGGTGACCTAGAGCTGGTTGGTCTGTTCCGTGTATGATTATGCCGTCCAAACCGGAGAAAGTAAGACACCCAAGCTGGCCTCGGCGACTCAGGTCCGACGGAATCGGAAAACCCAAAGCTAACGTAAACCTTGAAATGTTTTAGTGGAAAGTGTATAACGGCGTTGTCTCAGGCTATTCATTCTCTTTCACATTAAGAAAACCCTTTTCATCTTTGTGTTCCTCTTCTCAGCCAGTTCCACTCCTTGTTGCCCACCCAGATAGAGATTCACACCATGTCTGAAGACCCCCCTTCAACCCCCTGTTCGACAAACTGCGACCTGCCAAAACACGCACATGACTCCAGGCCGGGCCACGATCACTACAGACCTGAAAGAGGCAGAAATTTATGGACGTTCTTTTTGATGGCTGCCCTCTTGCTCACCTGTCTGAGCGCGTTCCACTTCCGCTGGCGGCGGGCTATCGTCTCGTCGCCCATCGTGCTGCCTGAGGTGCCCTACGCTTTCGACCGCCACCGTGACCTCGAGCCCTTCGACGAGGCAACGCAAGCGCGCTGGGACGACCTCATCAGCCGCAACTTATGGTGGGACATGAGATGGATCGACGGCCGTAACCCCGCCTCGGGGACGGTAGTCACCCGCGGGATTGACATGTTCCACAAGATGCACTGCCTGATATCACTGCGTGCCGAGTTCACGGCGCTGGTTATAGGTGACCCAGCGCGCCGCTCGACGTGGCGAGCTCAAGACGCTGAGGCTGGAGCAGATTTGTTGCACCTGGGCCACTGCTTTGATTTCTTGCGGCAGGTTTGATTCTCATTCCATCACATTCTGGACCTGCGGGCCGAGACTGACGATACACATCTTGTGGTTATAGGGCATTCTTTGTGCCGCTGACTCCACGCTGGAGGCCATGGGGCCCGGCTTCACTGAGACGACCGGGGAAGGGGTAGTGCACCAGTGTCGGGACTGGAAGAAGCTTATGGCTTACGCAGGCTTGCCAAACCCGTTTTAGTGTTGTTTTGCTGTGCTACTTGAGCAGCAACACAATCTAGTCTTACTACGGGAGGCGATGGCTTGCGTTCTAATCTTCAAGCATTCGTGAGGGTTTATCTAGACTTATCGATGTTGCAGTTTGCGAAACACATTTTCTTTCTCATCTATAGTACCTGTTCCTTAAGCTAACAGACTTACCAACAATCAAATCAAGACCTTAATACTCACCTTGGCTAAGCAGTTCGTAGGAGCACAAAGCATTTTGAAATACCCAAACGCAACATCTATTTTATAGCTCAGATTCTACCCCAAATCATCCGTAGCAAGACCCTAATAAAGTAAATGCCGTCCGTCTCCAGGTAATGTCACCCCCACGGGAGACGCCCCCTAGATCTCATCGTGGTTCTCCCAATAGACCGGCAGCGCAGATTTGTTCAAACGGTTCCCATAAACTTTACCCAGCGTCGGATGATATAGATTTTCTTCCACATCTACGCGAGGGTGGCGGGCGTGGGCCCATTCTTGGATCTTTGTGTAATTGCGACACGTGTGCTGGCTCTCCACCACGGGCCACGGCTCCATCCACCCGTCTGCCCATCGCTGGGGTACCACTGACAGGTCGGCGTGGCACTCAAGCGACAGCCGGATCGAGTCAATGCAATGGGCTATTGTTTTTTCTTTTTGTCAGATGTCTGGTTGAAAAGTGTTGTAGGGGTGGGGGCGGGTGGTTCTCGAAGACCTTGTTACTTACCGACATGGTATCCCTCGGGGAAGTTGTCGTCAGACGGAATATGTGGGTAGCTCGCCTTCCACGGGTCTAGTTTCATGCGCAGGTAGTTAAGACAGTGAAGCTGATGGAAGACGTCCATGTAGACTAGGTAGCCGGACCCGTCTTTGAACTCGACTGACACCTCCCCCATGGCCTCGAGCTCCTCTTTCGCTATTTTGAGCCAGCCCTCTGAATTCGGCGAGATTCATCAGTTAATTGCTCAATGGTCCGCACTTCTACACATAGGTTTCCCAAGCGCCTCGCAAAATGGGGTTAACGGGTAACGTACGGTTATTGCCAACAGACCGTGTCGACCAGGCGGCGTCGGCCTCATCGCGATTGTAGCTCGTGAAAGCGGAGCGCTTCCCCGCGGGAAGATCCCACCGCGTCTTCACCACCTCTATAGGCGCGTCTCGAGGCTCTGTCGAACATGGATCGTCAGCAGGGTTATACATATCACGGTCATGATTATGATGGCAGCGATGAGGAGGAGAAAGGTTTTTACTCATGTCAAACGGAAACTACTTACCTACAGAGGTCAGTTGACCAGTGATTGTCATCGGCAGAGTCTGCCGTGAATGGTAGACGTTGGCCAGAAACCACAGACCGTTGAGGATCGTCAGGCAGACGTAGATGAGAACAACACACCACGACCGGCGCCCTCGCACCGATGACGACGACAGTGGCTTGTCTGTAGGCAATTGGTGATCGTACTTGGCGAGCTCGCTGTGTTCGTCGTCTAGAAACGGGAGTGTCTCATAGCCCGAGGACCGCGCCATAGTGCTTCCGTATGCTCTCTTGGTGCTACTGAGCACATGAAAGATGTTCCTATGTATTATCGAGATCCGCTGGCGTCAACCGCGGAGCAGTGGAAGATTTTTGCCCAGTTATGCGAGCAAGGTCAGTACGGTTCATTGTGAAAGCTTTCTAGTTGAGAGATAGGTAGACCCTTGTTATGTAGATTCTGGAAGAATCCTTGACGAGGGCTCGCAGCGGTCTTTCGACTGTCTAGTCTTCATTGACCTCCGGACAACATTTAGCAATCCGAACTCGGTCCGGAGGACCGAGAGTGGATTGGTCCTCGAGCCACCTAGCGCGGTACAATAAACTATTCAGGTTTGTTAGGATTCCTCCACCTACCACGTGTGATGGGTACAGTTAAACGGATAGTCAGGTATCAACCCATGGACAGGGACAGGGACTATGCGGAAACTCAAATATTTAACACAAGTCAAAAGCGCGTGACAAGCACAGAACCTCGACTGAGTTGACTTCAGCTGGAGCTGTAAGTCTGATGAATTTGGACCCTTTGGTTGGCCAGCGAAGCGGTGTGTGGTCGGATCCACCAGTGATTGACTAGCGGGTTAAATTTTGCCTTGATATCTCCGTTTGAAATACCTTGCCTAGTATGTATCCCTCGAGTCTCTTTAATTCCAGCCATCATAACCGATGTAGGCTGTTATTGACATTGTATTCTAGATTCTATATGGCTAAAGAGAACAAACAGTATCAAGGGAAGCCTACTTAAGATCCCGGTGGGGCGGTAAGTTGTACGCTGAACCGTCAATCATCAAGCATAGTTCTGTCCGTCTTGTCGTCCTGCCAGTGATCTGTCCCAGCGACTTTCCGTCAATGGAGTGGCCCACAAATGTTAAAGCTTCGATCCCTACTGGGTTTATTTCTTGCCTAAAGAGTAGCAAGCAAAGTTTGTCTAGCAGTGGGTTCTACAGGTTACACTCTGAGCTTAAAACTGTTGCGATGTTGACCATCACGGATAATTATCGGAGGTATCGGATTAGCTCCGATGACTCATTGCCGGCGAATCCTTGGATAATTGGCCAAGGATCCACTGAGGATTTGCGGCAATTGGTTGGTTATTCAACCAACCAACCCACGATAGTTATCCTTCTATTCTTCACGCATAATAGAGATCAACAGTAACCCCATTATTCGTCAATTGCCACCGATACGTACGGTTAACCGTATCACCATATTCCTGGTGAATCCAACAAAAACCTTTTGATAACCTTTACTATAGACTTTGCCATAGGCTTCACAGAAACTTTTCCAAAGTGATCCAGAGCCTGTCTGATAGCTATCGCATATGACACTTAGAAACAAAAGTGAAATTACTCCACTAATAATGATACTTTGAGAAGTGCAGTTAGGCTAGAGTAAGTAGCAGAAAAGCTGCAGTCTGAAAGGTAGGTGCCCAGTATAAATAATACAGAAATCTATCTATTCGACGTAACACTGGCTGAGAATTCAGTCTATTAAGTCAAGTAGAGACTAGAGCTATATTAGTCCTATTGACAGGCTCGATTCGTGACTTGACAGAAAGTTTACAGAAACTTCCCCAGAGGCAAACTATAAACGCTAACTAGTTGCAATGGTTGCACAAAGAAACGATAGAATTCATGACGCATGACTCATAATATATATCCTGAGTCGTGCACGTTGGACTTTGTGTTAGGACTTTTTTGCAAGTTAGCTCCTTTCAACTCTAACTTATTAACCTTATATCTTACTAGTATGTCTATCTTACTAGTATGTCTATCCTGCTGTGCCATTCCAAACCGTAATCGTTTTGTGAGTTCTAACCACAACTAACGCTTGCGAAGCGTTTTATGCGCCTGAAAGACATAACGTTAAAGGTTTGCTAAACCAGGCCTAGCTCTAAATTCTCTCAAATTTGTACCTCAAAAGCTCTCCAAAATGAGACCGATCACACGAAGAAGAGGTGCTTGCCAATTATGCAGGGTAAGAAAAGTACGATGTAAGTCTCTACTTTATTTATGGCCACAATTCTTTTTGACGCTAATCATTCTAAACACTTTCAGGTAACGGTACCGAACCATGCCTCAGCTGTGAGGCATGAAGACCCTTTCTTATATTAGCTTGTTGATATAAATAATCTTTCCATCTCACCGATCTTTCTATCCCAGCGAAATGGCTACCCTTGTCACTATCGGTCCTCAACTCCTCGGCTGCGAGGGAACGATACTCCCCAAGGGGTTTTCAGCAGCTGTTCAACGCCAACCGAATACGGACGAGATATGGCCCGCAATTTGTACGCCTCTCCGCACGATGAATGGCAACAGTTCACGTGTGACGGTGCCAGCTTGACACCGAGGCTGGCAACAACAATTTCAACCGAAGATAGAGGGGTCAATGGCACCAGGGAAGCAGGCCTCCTTGAGCTACTTGACATAGCATCGCCTTCAGAGTGCCACTCTGAAGGCGGAATGAACTTTGAATTTATCGACCTGTACCCGGAAAAGTCCATCCAGTCGCCACAGTCTGTCGCTTCGATTGGCCCTCCGCACTACAGCACGGTGAGTTGCCGAGTACATGCAGTTATTGGAGATATACTAGTAATGCTCAGACAGTGCAGCTTTTCAACTTCCATAAAACAACAAACCTGCCTTCTGAGTCAAAGACAAGCGCGAAGACAGAAGCAGACTCTGAGGTGAAAGCAGAAAACGCGAATCCTGACATACTTCCCGTCGACTTCTCAATGTCGAATCTTTACGGTCTAGGCGAGGTCCTCTCGAAGAGCACCCTAGGTCCGCAAAAGGCGGAGATGGTAAAGACTGTGGAGAACCTCCGTCGCGTTTTCTACGAAAACTCGTCATGCTTTTCGGACAGTGACACCAGCGGGCCGATGCAGTCTTTCTCCCATAGCGACGCGGATCTTTTGCGCTACAGCGAAGGTAAGCAAGCAAGAACGTGGACCCGATAGGTTTAGCTGACTCTGCTTTGCTTGTAGCGTGCTTCGAAGACAGGTGTCTGTGAGTGTACTCTGACAAACCATTATATCCCCGAGCTTCAGTGATTGATGAATTGTTGGAACAATGAACCGAACAGCGTTGGCACCTTCTTGACCCGTCATGCAGTCGATGAAGTGATCCAGATGTCCAAAGTTCCTGGAGCTGATAAACTCGCCACTGTCTTCACCGATGCCATTATGGCGATCGGTTGCTACATCAAATGCTTTCGCGACCGGCTGGCACCTGACTCTGAAGCAAGACGAAATGCCCAAAGACGCCTCATATACCTACTAGGGCTTTACGGGACCATAAAGAACTCTCCGAGCAGCCTGATGAAACTTCAAGTGAGTACCTTCTTTCCAGTTATGCCTCCACTACTCTAGCTCTCTCCAATCAGATTGCTCATTACCAAGTGTCTTAGGTATTGCTACTCCTGGTAAGAGACGACTCTCGAGAGAAGTGTCTCGGCCCCCCTTATCTCTAATGCACAAACCTACACAGGCAATTATCGCTCGGATGGTCGAGGGGTCTCGTATCTGGGATAAGATCACCGAAGCCGTGTGTTGTGCCCGAGAGCTCCGGCTGGTACACGCGGCGCCAGGCCAGCAACTGTTTCCTGACAAAGAGAAACAAGACCTCGCGCAGCGAAGCGTGTGGCTCCTATACAGCCTAGATACTGTAATGAACTGCAGCGTCTTGTTATATGAGAGAAAAGTAGTTAACCTATTAAGAAACTACGTATAAACTGGAGAAGCAGTAGAAATACCTTTTCTAGATAGTCTGTGCAGGTGGTATACTACATCCTGTAGCAGCGCTGCTAGCACTAGCTACATAAAGCTAATCTAGCTTTATAATATACCCCCTTAGCTTTAAGATATCTTAAAAGTAGCTTTATATATAGATTTAGAATTATTAAATAAAAAAAAATAAAGTAATTATTATATAATAAAAGTTATTATAACTAAAATATTATAATAAAGTAAATAAAGAAAAAGTTTAAAAAGAACCTTTTAAATAAAGGTTTTTATTTTCTTAACTATACTTTCTTTTATTATTTTTAAGAAAAGTATAATAGCTTTAGGTTTTTTAATATAAAATAACCTTTTTTTTTCTTTAAATCTTTTTCTTTTTTTTTAACTTATTAATAAATTAAATAAGTAAGTTAGTTTTTTTTTTTACTTAGTATCCTAATTCTAAGGTATATATTAGCTAATTTTTTTATTCTTAAGTAAAAAATAGCTAGTAAAATAAAATAAAAAAGTATTAATAATAAGATCTAAAAGTTTAACTACCTTTTATTTAAGAAAAGAATTTTACTATATAAAATATAAGGTTTTACTTTATATAATTATTACTTTTTATACCTTTAGTTATTAGATTTATACTTAAGTATAAATTATTTAGGAATTTATAATACTACCTCTAAAAGCCTTATACTAAATAAAGTTAAAAACCTTTATAACTTATTTATAGCTAACTAAGTAAAAACAGCTAGTTTACTAGTTATTAATAAAGAGGGCCTATTTAGTGTTTTAGCCTCTAATAGTACTAGCCTAGCCTAGACTTCTTTTTTAAATATAGTCTTAGCTAAAAACTAAGTAGCTTTAGTTTAGACTTCTATTTTCCTAGCTTAAAATCCTTTTATAAATATAGTTCTAGCTAAGAATTAAATAGCTATAGTTTAGAATTTTATTCCTTAAGTAGCTATACCTAGTGTTTTTTTTTTATTTAAGAGAATTTACTTTATACTTTACTTCTTATGTCTAGAAATCTATTTCTCTTAAGTAGTATTAATAATTCTTAAGTAGTTTTAGCTAAGACTTTAAAGAAGACACTTAAGAAGAATAAATAAAAAGTAAAGTAGTAGTAGCTTAAAAAGGTATTTTTTAAGTAGGTAGTACTTATTTACTAGAAATATAAGACTTATATATTAATTCTTAAGTGTTTTTAGTTTATACTAATATAAAATTTTATAGCCTTAGGATTATTAAATATAAATCTTGTTTTATATACTAATAATATAATAAGTTATTAGTAAAAAAATAACTAGGCCTATATTTAGAGAGTATATAAAATAAAATTTACTTTAGCTTAGACTTACTATATTAGAAAAGCTAAGAAATATAAGCTACTTAATACTTTAGATTAGAAGTCTAAGTCTAAAGATTTTAATAATAAGCCTTTGTCCTTAGTTTATAATTATCTTATAAAGTAATATATAGGTAATTATAGTAGTTTATATAAGAAGCATAAAATATATAATATAGATAAAGATAAAATACTTATCCTTAAGCTAGGTCTATATATAAATCTATCTTATATAAACTACTTAAAAAGCCTTTTATATAGTAGTTCTTAGGGAGAATATATTATAGTAGAAAAGGGTTATATTTACTGTTTATAGAACTATTCTTAATATATTTTTATTCTAGAGTTACTTTATTAAGATATAGATATATTTATAGCCTTAGTTTACTCTAGAAATATAAAGAAAAGTATAAGTTTTTTAACTAAGTCCTAGTTTATATTTAGTTAATTAGGTAAAAAGGTACTTACTTTTTAAAGTAAAAAGGTTTATAAGTATATTAAAATATTTAAGAATATATTTTCTTACTAGAAAAAGGCTTTATAAACTACTAGGCTTCTAGATCTTAATATTACCTTATTTAGTAGCTATAGTTACTAGCTACTAGCTTAGTTAAGTTATTTTCTTAATATAGGTCCTTAACTAGCTCTAGCTTATATATAGGCTTTTGCCCTATAGGCTTCCTTTTAACTAGCTTTAGTTAGTAAAGACTATACTACTATATCTTAGTAGCTAGATCTTATATAAAATATAATTTATAGCTACTTTATAATAAATAGATTAAATCTAGCTATAATTTTAACTTTAGAAAGCTTATTTAGTCTTTATAAAGTAGCTATAAAGGCTTATTATAAGTAAATAACCTAGATTTAGTTTAAAAATAGGGTTTTAGTTTAAAAGTAAGTTCTTAGGTAAAAGGTGTTTAGGATTCTAAAATAGATTAGTTAAATCTAGTAGTATAGTCCTAATAATTAGTTTTTAAGATAGTAGGTTTATTTTTAGTATACTAAGGTAATCCTAGCTAAGATAAAGGTATTTTCTTTATTTAAGTAGCTAAATAGTTTTCTAGCTAAGAAATAACACTTTAGATAGTTTTACTTTTTAGAATTTATTTACTTATTTTTATTTACTTAGTTTTTATTATTCTAAATAAAGTCTATTATATTAGAGAGGTTAATTAGTGCTCTAAAGTGTTTAAACTTAGTGTATAAAAGGTTTTTTATAAGTCTATCTACTAGTATATTATTTATTAAGATATAGATAATATTAAAACTCCTGTTTAAGAATTCTTGTTTTAACTATATATTCTAAATATTAATATATTATAGATATATTAATAAGCGCTCTCTTTATTAAATAACTAGCCTAATTATCTCTTAGTTATTATAATAAATTTTTATTAGAAGTATAAGAACTAAGAGTATCTCTTATACTCTTAATACTTCTTTATCTTATATTTCCTTTATTATAGAGGTTATATATATACAAGATATATATATTTATAATCTACTAACTTAGTAGATTAATATATATATTAATTACGTAAGTATGTCTGATTACGTAATTACTAGAAGATAGGAGAAGGTACTAGAATGTTTAAGAAACCTTCTCTTAATACTATCTCTTTAATAAGGTTACTGCTTTAAGTTAGGGTTATTTAACTAAGGTTAATAAGTTACATAATCTTAGTTTAATTTCTAAGTAGCTTACATAAGTATAGAATATTCTAGTAAGCTAGATAAGTCTATATAAGGGCTAGATTTCTTCCTATTTCTAGTCTATCTTATTCTCTCTCTAAGTAAGTAAAACAGAACAGTTAGTAATAAAATAATAAGACTAACTATTATACTCTCTTTATATCTATATCCTTATATCTCTATATTTACCCCTGTTATCCTATATTCTTGCTTTTATAGGATATATTTTTATATAAGAGATATACTTTCTTATATACTCTTAGGCTATTATTTTCTCTAAGAGATCTAAGCCTACCTATTATACTAATAGGTTATAAGCCTAGGTTATATACCTAGGGTATTTCTATTACTATAAGAGTTATATATACTCTTTAGTAGCTTATTTATTTATTTATAAGGTAGATCCTTTATACTATCTTTTTTTTATAAGAATATTAAGGTAGAAAGAGTAAGCCTTTAGTATTTCTTATAACTAAGAGATAGTATTTAATATCTACTAAATAAAGGTTATATAAGTCTATTAGTAGTAGTTATAAAACCCTTTAACTGCCTTATATATCTTATAAAGATATATATTTATCTAAGGAGGTAGAAAAAGTAAGACCTCTATTTTATAGGTTAAAAATACTTATTTATTTTTAGTAAAAATACTAAAAGAAAATAGTAGATCTTATTAAGGCTACTATAGACTATTTAATACCTTAAGAATAATGTCTCTAAGGAACTAATAATTAAAATTCCTAGATTACTTCTATTTATCTCTTCTTTAAACTACTTAAGTTAAATATCTATTTTAAAAAAGAGGGTAAATATAAGAATATATCTAAAGAATAGAAAATATAGTCCTTATTAATTATAAGGTAAAACCTTTAAAAAGAACCTTTATCTTTAGTATTTAACTTAAAGGATCCTAAGGATACTTTAAATATACTAAAGTCTTCTTATAAAGAAACTAGCCCTATTCTAAGGTAACAGTTATACTTAGAATTTTATACTATTAAACTAGAGAATTATAATACTTTAAATAAGTTTATTAGCTCCTTTAAGGGTTATATCTCTAAGCTTAATAATATAGAGGCTAAAATAGAAGATATAGACTAAAAAACAGTCTTTATAGCTGCTTTAAGTAGTTATTTTTCTGTATAAGTAGAAAGATAAAGAAGTGCTTTAAGAACTAAAGAGCCTTTTTCTCTAGAAGCCCTTATTAATAATATATAAGACAAAAATAGGCGTAAAAATAATATACTTATGTCTAATAACTATAATAAAAGCCTTTCTTCTTCTAATAAAGGTAATTCTATTAAAGAATATAAGTATCTTTTTAATAAGGATAAGAAACCCTATAAATAGGGAAATAAGGGGTTTAAAAGACCTAAAGAGAAGGTTAATAACCTAGAATTAAACCTATAGCCTATTAAAGGTAGAGAAAAGGTAACTTTTACTATAACTTATTAGACTAACTAGCCTCTAGAAGAGGATAACTAAGAAGGTTAATATTATACTTATAAGGCCTATTTTAACTATTTAAGTTAATAAGATAACTAGTTATATAATATAGGTTTAATAGTCTATATATTAAATAATAAGGACTATTTTATAGACCTATTAACTAAGAAAAATATTCCTATAGTTAATATAGGTGCAAGACCTATTAGACCTAAAGGAATAGGAACTATAATACTTCTTATATACTTTAAAGGGGAAATTAACTATATAAGGTTAAATAATACCTTATATATACTAGAATTTCCTATATCTATATTTTTAGGCCTTTTACACTATAAAGGAGAGGGATTTCTTATTAACTAGAATCTCTGTGATAGTGATAGAGAGCCCTTTGCTAATATTAATATAGTAAAGAGAGGCTTCTATCTAAATATTACTAGACCTCCTAAGAGTAACCTTCTATATAATATAGAAGAAAGCTCTTCTATATCTCTAGAAGATACTAGAGATAGTATATCTTCTAAAATAGAAGATAATACCTCTTTAAAAACAGAAGAAGAGGTATATACTACTATAACAGAAGAATAGTATTAAAAATTAGCCTATTTTTTTACCTTTACTTAGTTAAAATAGCTAAGTTAACTAAGGGAATTCTTTTAGATAAACTAAAAGAAGAAGACTTAAACTACCTTAACTATATTTTATCTAAGTTAACTAGGCAATAGCCTAAGATTAACTATAATAGGGCAACTATTCCCTTAGAAAGAGTATATATAAATACTCTTAAAATAACCTTTACTTCTATTAATAAATATAACTATACTATTCTATTTATAGATAATTATTTTAGCCTTAGAGAAATAAAATTCTCTAAAACTAAAGAGAATATAATTAATATTCTTAAAAATAAGCTAGAATACTATAAAAATTAGGGGTATAATTATCTTAAGCATTTACGCTTAGATAATAGAACTAAATTTAATATAGGGGAATTAACTACCTATATTAAAAAAAAGGCATTATTTTAGAGCCTTCTACGCCCTATACACTAGAATAAAACAGTATAGTAGAAAGAACTAATAGGGCTATTCTAGATAAGTCTAAAACTATTATAGCAGTAAATAACTTACCTAAGTTTCTATAGGATATAATTCTTAAAGAAACTACTAGGTTATTAAATTATACTACTATAAAACGCCTAGATAAGACCCCTATAGAGGCTTTTCTAGACTATTCTTATCCTAATAAAGATAATAAGCTAGACTTATCTAATATACACAAAATAGGCTCTAAGGTCTTAGTATAGGAATTAATATACAGGCGCCGTAAATTAATACACAGGCGCCGCTCTTATCTAGGCGCCGCTTTCTATGCCTCCTATTAGCCTAAAAAAATAGTATATCCCCTTAAAGGCAGTAAAGGTAATTACACTAACACTGCTATTTCACTATTCTATTCTACTATTAACTAATTAACCTATATAGCTATAGGAAACAGGCTCTATAAGTAGGTTCTTTTTATAGCTATAGGAAATAGCCTCTATAAGAAGCGCTATCTTTATAGCTATAAAAATAGCCTCCCTATTAAGCTAGTTTCCTACAGCTATAAAGGTTAGCCTTTCTATTAAGCTAGTTTTCTACAGCTATAAAGGTTAGCCTTCTTATTAAGCCTACTTCCTATAGCTATAAAAAGAGCCCCCCTATAGAGCTAGTTTCCTATAGCTATAAAGGTTAGCCTTCTTATTAAGCTGGTTTCCTATAGCTATAAAGGTTAGCCTTCCTATTAAGCCTGCTTTCTATAGCTATAAAAAGAGCCCCCCTATAGAGCTAGTTTCCTATAGCTATAAAGGTTAGCCTTCCTATTAAGCCTACTTCCTATAGCTATAAAGGTTAGCCCTCTTACTAGGCTAGTTTCCTATTTACCTTAAGAAAAATAACCCTTTTTATATTTAAAAAGCTTACTACCTAGCTACTTTCTTATGTTATAGTTATAAAGATTTATTATTACTACTAACTATTTCCTACTAACTCTATATCCTCTAAACACTAGGCTAAAGTAGCTATCTACTTATATAATTCCCTATTATCCTTTCTCTACTAAGAACACTAGACTAGCTTCTTGTTTATTACTAAGATAAGGTTAAAATCTAGCTTTAACTTAGTTAATTTACCTTCTATATAGACCTATTTTTACTTCTAAGTAGGTAGCCTTACTTTTTACTACTTATACCTTAGCTATAACTTTTAGTAAAGGTTTAGCTAGCTAACTAGCCCTCTAGAGGTAAAGCTAGCTATAATAAGACTAGCTATACTATATTCTTTAGCTTACTACAGAGGAATACTATAATCTTTAGATTAAGGATTTAGTAGTAAGGATTAGAGGAAGACGTCTATTAAAGACGCTACTAGGGATACACTTTCTACTTACTAAAAGCTACTAAATTAAGTATCTTAGTAAAGATCTTATAGTAGTATAGGATACTAAGCTTAGTTAAGATAGTATAGTCTAGACTATATTCTCTAATAAGGTCTAGGAATAGTCTTTTACTAGAAGGTATTACCTTCTTTACTAGCTAGTATTACTTCCTAATTAACGCTAAACACTTTAAGGAAAACAGTATATAAAGTTTACTAAAGAGCTTAAGGCAAAGACCTATATACTCTTAGCCTTAAAGGACTTTATCCTTTATATATACTTACCTAAAGTATAGCTCCTAATTACTAATTATATCTTATATAATATTAATAAGTTAATATAGGTAACTAAGACTATTTAAGAGATAGCCCTTAATATTATTATTACTTAACTTTATACTAGAGGTAATATAAACACTAAAGTTCTAGTATTTTTAGATAAAGCAGTAAGCCTACTATACCCTTAAGAGTAAATATATTATATAAAGGTACTAGAGGATTAGGCGTTAGTTAATAAACTCTTTGTAGAGCTTAGTCTAAGCTTTCTTAAAGGTATACTTAGTCTTAGTAAAAATAACTAGCTTCTATATTATAAGGACCCTATAATATATATAAGTAGGTAGCTTATCTACTAGTATATTAATATAAGCCTAGTCCTTATTACTAAGCTAGGCTATTACTTATATTATTAGCTAATAGGCCTTATTATTAGACCTACTACTGTTGCTACTATAGGTATAGTCCTTAAGCTACTTTTACTTAGCCTTAAGTATAACGTTAAAGTTAATATAGTAGATATAAAGTTATTACTAGACACTAAGGAACTACTTATTTAGTGTAGCCTTTATCTATTTATTATAGTCTATAATAATAATAGTAAGGTAATAGACTAAGTGTTAGTCTATAAGTTAGTAGATACTAGCTAAGAGAAACTAAAAACCCTTTAGTCTTTTATTATTAATAAGGCTAAATATAGTGTTATAGATAGATCTAAGGTAGGTCTACCTAGTGGCCTAGAAGAGTAGAAGTTTAAAGTAATTAGTGTTATAAGTGTTATTAAAACTAATTACCTTAGGGAATTACTTCTATATTTAGAGGCAGTAGGGAAAGGTCTAGACAAGGCTAATAAGGTAGCCTAGCTTATTATCTATTTACTTTACTATATATAGGATATCTCTTTTATTAAATAGCTTAATTAAAGTAGTAGTTAGTAAATATTTACTTAGCTTCTCTTAGTTTATATAAGCTTTAGCGTTATAGATATCTTATTAAGTAAATAGGGAATCTAGAAACTACTCTTAAACAATAGCGTATATATTATATACCTAGATACTAACTTATAGGCTTATTATATTAATTATATCTATTATAGGCTAAGTAAGCCTATAATAAGATAAATATATAGATGCCTTAAGGCTAAGGCTATAGTTATACTAACTATACTAAAGGTCTTAATAATAACGTAATAGCTATTTCCCTTCTTTAAGAGCTTCTATAATTATTTACTATTTATAGCTATTCTTTTAGGACTTATACTATTAGATACTAGTACCTTTGCTAGGCCTAGGCTTACTAAACTAATTATATTAGAAGGTGTATTACTTAAATTAGCCTTTAGCTTTACGTCTATTCTACTTTATAATACTAAACCTATTAGCTTTTACAAAGGTATTAACTTAATTAAAGAGGTTATTAACAGTTTCTTCTAGGTTACTAGGAATTAGTAGATTTAGGATTTTACTTATAAGAGGAGAGGAGGATTAGTTACTTTAGGTGTAGTATAAGGCTATAGTTTAAAAAGATATGTCACTTTAAGGAGAGGATTATTATTAAAGTAAATAGGGTAATAGATTACCTTAAGGACCCTATTATTCTAGCTACTAATAAATAAAGTCTTATTATTAAAGGAGTACTACTATAAGTTATTAATTAGTCCTAAGAGCTATTTAGGTAGTCCCTAGAGCCTATTAAGTAGTCTCTAGAGCCTCTTTAATAAGGTTAAAGGCAGTATTAAACTACTATATAGTAAGATAAGGAGGTTACTAGGACTATTTATTTAAGGGGAAAAGGCTAGGCTTTAGTAAAAGTTATAGGAGAGTAGTCTACTAGGTCTTTATTATTTCTATAGGGAAGTAGTATATAAGGTAGAGTATTAGCTTTAGACTAAGGTAATATAGTTTATAGTATAAAAGAGGTTATATATTATATAAGATATTAGCTAGAACCTTAGTAATAAGGTTACACTGCCCCTAAGGGTCTCTAACTCTATAGGATTAGCTAACGCTAAGACAGCTAGCCTCTAAAGAAGAGGATAATAGGGGGTTACTAGATAATAGTAGTAGTTTCTAGTGATTAGTTACTTCTAGGTCTTAAAAGATATAGCCTGTACTAGGAGGGTAAATAGGTTAGGTTTTATATAATAGGACACTTTATAAAGCTATAGTAGGTAAGTAGTAGTATAGATAAAATAAAGTTTAGATAGATAAGGTAGTAAAGAGGGTAAAAAGGAGTAGTAACCTTATATAGATCTAGTAGAATTTAATTATACTAATAATATTTTTTTAGGCTAATAGGAGGCATAAAAAGTAGCGCCTAGATAAGAGCGGCGCCCATGTATTAATTTACAGCGCCCATATATTAATTCCCCTTAGTATATAGACCTAGAGAAAAGCATATTTAGTTAGATAAACTAAATACTTATATAGAAGAGGGTATTTATTTATCTATAAAAGGAAATAATATATATACTAATTATATTCCTTCTAGGCCTTATAGGTCCTCTATAATAAGGACCTTATATATTAAATTTATAGAAAGTACTATAAGAGAGGGAGAAAAAACTACTATTCTTTTTAGTACTTCTATAAATAAATAAATTATTCCTTCTTCTAATATAGAGGTTAATATACCTTCTATATCTAAAGAAGAAAAAGATAAATATAAGGCCTATAATAGTACTATAGAATATAACTATAGTATATAACCTCTAGAGCCTACTACTCTAAAATAAGCTCTAGAAGGCCCTAAAAAAGACCTCTAGCTAGAAGCTATATATAAAGAACTAGTAACTATTATCTAAAGAGGCACTTTAAAAGCAGTAGAACCTAAAGAAGTATATAAGTCTTCTAGGGTACCTTTCACTACTAAATAAGTCTTAAAGAAAAAATTTAATATTAACAGTAATATTAATAAATATAAGACTTACCTCTATGTTAAAGGTTTCTAGTAAAAATATAGGCTTAATTATTTCTAAACCTTTGCTGTAGGTAGTAACCCTACTACTTATAGGGTATTATTAGCTCTAGTAGTAGCCCTAGACTAGGAAATCTAATAAATAGATATAGTTAGAGCCTTTTTATATAGGGACCTAGAAGAAGAGGTCTATATAGACCTTTCTAATATCCCTTTATCTAATTTCTTTATTAAATATCCTAATCTAAATACTATAGGTTAGGAAAATAAAGATTAGATATTATTACTTCTTAAGGCTTTATATAGCCTTAAACAAGCTCCTAGGTAATAGTAGTTAAAGATAAAATCTATATTAAAGGATATAGGTTTTATATCTTTAAAGTTAAATAAAGCTACTTATTATAACTAGGATAAAAATAATCCTTGTTATATTATTACCTACGTTAATAATTTTCTTATACTTAATAAAGATATTAAGTATATAGAAAATATTAAGGGTAAAATCTCTAAATATATAGAGATATAAGACCTAGGAGAAGTTTCTAAGTTTTTAGGGCTATATATAACTAGAGATAGATCTAAAAGGTCTATAACTATCTCTTAAGCCTACTATATCTAATAGCTTCTAGAAAGGTTTAACCTATTAGAAGTAAAAATAAATAATATACCTATATTAACAGGTATATTAAATAGCCCTCTAGGTAACAAAATAAAAGGATATACTTCTTCTAAGGACTTATTAAAAGAATATTAATAACTTATAGGTTCTCTTATATACGCTATATTTATAACTAGGCTAGATATAGCCTATAGTGTATCCTTTACTTTTTATTACCTTTATAACCCTATAGAATTCCTACTTAAGTAAAAAAAAAGTATATTAAGATATTTAAAAAGACTATTAATTCTAATATTACTTATAAAGGTAATATAGATAATAATAGCTCTAATAATACCCTTAACCTAGTAGGATATACTAATTCTAACTAGGCAAGTTATAAAGAAACTAGAAAATCTACTTCTAGTTATCTTTTTACTTTACTTAAAAGGCCTATTAGTTAGAAGTTAAAAAAATAGTTAACTATCTCTCTATCTACTACTAAGGCTAAATTTAATAGCCTATAGGAAGCTATTAGAGAGGTAGTCTAGTTAAAGGGCTTATTATCTAAAATAGGGTATAATATAACCCCTATTACTATTAAAACAGATAATAATGTAGCCTTAAGCTTAGCCTATAACCCTAAATATTATTAGAGGACTAAGTATACTGCCTTATATTACTATTATACTTGTTAAAAGATTAAAAAAGGTAATATAGAAGTAGAATATATACCTACTTCTTCTATACCTACTAATAGCTTAATAAAACCCCTTTCTAGGGTTAAATTTTAAGAATTTATTAAGCTAATAGGCTTATATAATAAAAATAAGCCTATATAATATACCTATATATAGGTGTATTTTTCCTAATATATTGAGGATTTTTTCTTAATAAGTTATTATACTTATTAAGACATGTCTCTAGATATTGTATTCTAGTCTAGGGTACTTTTTTCCACTTATTTTACTCTATAATAGAGTAAAAGAGGGAGTATTAGAAGTATAAGAACTAAGAGTATCTCTTATACTCTTAATACTTCTTTATCTTATATTTCCTCTATTATAGAGGTTATATATATACAAATATATATATTTATAATCTACTAACTTAGTAGATTAATATATATATTAATTACGTAAGTATATCTAATTACGTAATCACTAGAAGATAGGAGAAGGTACTAGAATATCTAAGAAACCTCCTCTTAACACTATCTCTTTAACAAGGTTACTACTTTAAGTTAGGGTTATTTAACTAGGGTTAACAAGTTATATAATCTTAGTTTAATTTCTAAGCAGCTTACGTAAGTATAGAATATTCTAGTAAGCTAGATAGGTCTATATAAGGGCTAGATTTCTTCCTATTTCTAGTCTATCTTATTCTCTCTCTAAGTAAGTAAAACAGAACAGTTAGTAATAAAATAATAAGACTAACTATTATACTCTCTTTATATCTATATCCTTATATCTCTATATTTACCCCTGTTATTCTATATTCTTGCTTCTATAGGATATATCTTTATATAAGAGATATACTCTCTTATATACTCTTAGGCTATTATTCTCTCTAAGAGATCTAAGCCTACCTATTGTACTAATAATTTTCTATATATCTCTTAGTAAGAGTATAAAGTCTTAAAATAGCTATTTTAAAGCTATTATCTCTTTAGCTATTTATTTTATACTTAGGAGTTTAGCTTCTGTTATTAATGTAGTAACTATACTTAGTAAGTAGCTTTT